>NC_060274.1:132827718-132843905 GCF_021613505.1 Equus quagga | reverse complement strand
CGTGCATATGCATGTGCGCATGCGCGTGTATGTGTGTGTGCATGTGTGTACTGTGTGTGCATTGTGTGTGCGTGCATATGCATGTGCGCATGCGCGTGTATGTGTGTGTGCATGTGTGTACGTGTGTGTGCATATGCGTGTGCGCATGCGCGTGTATTTGTGTGTGCATGTGTGTACTGTGTGTACTGTGTGTGCATTGTGTGTGCGTGCATATGCATGTGCGCATGCGCGTGTATGTGTGTGTGCATGTGTGGCTTTTCCTAAGACTCTGCTAAGCCCGGTGGTGCCAGCCCTGACGGGCAGGGAGAGGCCTCTGGTTATTCATCTCTCCTAGTACCTGGCTTGGTGCCTGATACAGCCCTTGTACTAACAAATTTATATTAAATTTATTAAGTGTATATTTAATAAATTTATTAAATATATTTCTTTAATAAATAATATTTATAAACATTTATACTATTTAATACATATATTAAATGTATATTTATTAAACTAAAATAAGTAGAAACCACAGGAAAAAGTTAAACTGAAGAAAATGTATTTCTACAGGTATATTGTTCCATTAAAAACTTCAAGGGTAACTTTTATTTTTGTTTCTAAAGTAATTATTTACAAACCTTAGCAAAAAATAGAGAAATAGAAGAAAAATGTAAAAGACGCAGATTGTAATTCTTGCATTTTAGCACACAAAACTGGCTATCACAAAACCGGGCTCAGTTGAGCGTGAAGACACAGCAAAATTCTGCAGTTGACAGATTTACCCTCAGAACCGCCACCCCTGATCCCCCTCGATGTCCGTGGCTCATCCCCCCAGTTTTCTCTGCTCACGCCCCCTCAGTCTCCAGCGTGAAGCCCCCCATGAGTGTGTGTAAAAACCCTGACCAAGCCTTGGCCAGAAGCCCAAGTGCTGATGGTGGAACCCCCAGGACCGAGGGAGGGATGGTGGTGCATGGAGTCCAGGGGTCCTTCCTGCCATGTCATCTGCCAGTTTATGGTTCAGAAACGGCTTGTTTGACCATCTTTCTAGGTAATGATACTAAGTCCAATTAAGTTGTCAAATGTCTCAAATACTGGATCCCTGTTTCGAGGGCCATCAGTGTCCACCTGTCAGATGCACTCAGGACCCAGGAGCCTCACACGGATGTGAGCCACTGGCCGCCTAGGGCAGGGCTCACCTGGGCCTTGAGTTGGCAGGGGACTTGGAGTGGGGCAACGGGTCCCCAACCAAAATGACCAAGTAAGGGACCCTCTGCACTGTGTGAGCTGGCTTTTTCCCCCTAGAAATTAAGATAATCACTCCAGCCTTCTTTAACCAAGGATACAACGGAACGTGGACCTGGCATGCATGCAGTGAGGTGGGTGGGTCCACGGTGCAGTGACAACGCAGGGCGCAGGCTGCCCAGGCCCCGGACACAGCAGTTCAGAAAGTCCTATAGCCAACTTCTAAACTTTTCTGATAGAAATGCACAGACCTGATAAAACATCTCCATACATGCATTTTGATGCCAATGTGAAAGTGAAATACAAATACATTTTTAAAACTCTAATAAAGATTTCAAATGCCCCTTGCACGCCACCAGCCCTGTGACCCCAGGGCCTCAGCTACCAGCAGTCTCAGCTCTCCACCCCTGCGGGTCCCTCGGAGTCCTGGTGCAGGCTTCCTTCCTCACGTTCCTGCCACAGGCCTGCTCTGCCACACTGGCTGGGCCTTGGCTCCGAGCAGGTGGCTCCACAGGTATAATGTCACCCCTGCTGGAGCCACACTTGGGCCACCTTTCGTGGAAAACGCTCTCCCTGCTCAGTGTCCTGAACGTGACCCCCACACACGTTCTCTCCGTCATCCGGCCGTGACTCCATGAACACTGGACACTGTTGTCTGCTTATGTGCAGCCACACCCCAGAGACACTGTTTTTTCAGTTCCTCTATCTTTTTTACTAATTTAATGTCTGCTCCTCTCATTTTTTATGGTTGCCAGTAAACTTGACTCAAAGTTTCTAAACTGCTTTGAACTTGGCTGCCAGAAAATCAGACCATCAAGCTTATGTCCAGTGGTGACAACAGAGCCACAAACGGCGAGGATGGACCCCGCTGTGCGCAGATCCACCAGTGCTGCTGATCCTGGCGTCTTCTACTCGACGACTCTCCTGGAAAAGCAAGTGACCCCTGCGCTTCTTTTTTCTTTCAGATGAAGAACTGACACAAGATCGCAGGTTGTTGGTCAAAATTACAGTCAGCACGAGACCCAGCCACGGTCACAGGCAGTTTTCTCTGCTTCCAGGTGTAAAATCAGTCCTGAGCTTCTGTCTTCTAAAGATGTATAATAGAATAAATTGTAATAGAGGAAATTTTTCCAGCTTTGACAGCATAGAAGGTAAAAAGCCTCATTTTGTTCTTCAAAGAATACAAATAGACATGAAAACGCAGCAGAATCTAATTTTTAAACATCAGTTTAGTTTGCTTTCAGAGTGTTAGAGGAGTCAGAATAACCATTATCCTCTCTACTCGCTCATTTTACAAATGAAGGGACTCGCCACCCGAGGGGTGACAGAACACCAGGGGCGTGCGGCCGGGCCACCATGAAGCCCATCCCCAAGGCTCTTTTCCTCGGCCGCCACAGGTTACAAACGAGAGGAGACCACGTTACCTCATAATTGGGCATCTGTGTCAGAGAGGAAGTTCTGATCAGCCACCACGAGCACCACGGCTGGGGACGCGTTCCTGGTAGCTGGTGGCAACGCTGCGGATCCTCTGCTCAGTGGGACCCACGTGACTCGATGGTCCCCTCACCCCGTCTCTGATGTGCATTTGAAACTACAGCAAGGACCTAACGAGAGATTAGAGAGGAGCAAAAAAGATGAAAGAACAGAGAATACACAGCCACTTTCAGTGAAAGGACAAGACCAGCTGGCATTTTTATTCCCCGGGTTTTGTGTGAAGGAGTTAGCGATGGAGGACAGCCGGGCGCAGCAAGCGCTCACGTCCACGCGATGCTTCAGCTGCTCCCGGCAGGTGTTACTAATTATTTAAAGGGTCGTTTGAGTAATTAATTATCCTCCCCTGTTCACTTTAGAAGCAAACCTTTAAACTTAGTGCCATTCACCAGTTTACTCCTCAGATTCTCATGTCTGCCGAATATTCAGTTAAAAACAGGAGTTGTTTATTTTGTTTTCCTTTAAACTTGTTCATTTTCTTCTCTTCTCCCTAAAAAGCAGAAATAAGCCTTTTGAAGGGCAACACAGTCTTGCAGATCCTGACTTCCTCTAAATATTCATAACTTTCTGTGCACTGATTTCTCCCCACGCCGTGGCCAGGGCTTTGTAAAAGGACGTCAGGTGGGGCCCTTCTCAAATCCTTTGATGACCCCCGCTTTGTCCACAAGGCAGAAAACTCCACGTTCTTAGTGTGGCGGCCACAGTTCACCTCCAGATCTGCTCCTGGCCACAGGCCTCTCTGCAGTCCGGGTCCCACGGCCACCCAGACAGCTGCACTGGCCCCTCGAAGCTCCGACCCAGGTGGCCTCTGGCGTCTGCACTCCCAGGCCTCTTCCAGGCCCTTCTCCCTCTGGCCTGTCGCCCCCTTGGCACTCTCACTGAAGGAAGGGCTTTAATGTTCCACAGAGGGGACATGTGACAACAATGACCCAGTGAACTTGAGGCCCAGCTGACCGTGGCTGGAGCCAGAAGCACTTTCCATCCCGAGTCCCCTTCCTCTGCCAGGCGCCTCACCAGGGCTCCCTCTGCCCCGGCTTCTTCTCTCAAGGAGCAAAGGTCTGATTTACCAATTCATGCCAAATATGAGTGATTGGACCCCTTTTGCTTCTCCTGAAAACATCAGCCATTTGACAGGGAATCAGAGGGAACAGAATAGTCCAGGAAAGTGCGAGCGCCCAGGCAGAGGAGAGATTCCTGGAGAAGGCCCCGTGCCCCAAAGACCGGTTCACGTGCCCCACCTGTGACAGGCTCCAGGAGGCGTGAGGGATGAGAGCTCATTGCAAGACACCGTGCAATCCACCCGTCTTTCCCGGGGAAAGAAGTAACACCCCTCCTTTTCCCACTAGCAACAGCGGCCTCATGCCTCTGGTGCGTGGGTTTAGGAAGATGTTTTCCTGCTCACTCAACCTTCCTCCACCTCAGGAAGTCGTCACAGATCTCACTCCCTCTTTCTCGGTGAGAAAAGCAGCCTCAGAGAAGCTCAGGGGTCGCCCAGACCACACAAGGGCGAGGAGAAGGGGAACTCGGATTTCTAACTCCGGGAGCGGCTCCCTGCTGAGCTTCTCCACGGGCATTTCTAGTCTGTCGGGAAACAACAGATCACACCCGACTGCCACCCTCGCCCAGAGGACGCCGTCAGTTCCCTGTCTTTAAGGCCTGTGTTTTATGTTAATCATACAATCTCCAACAGAAAGAAAAGAAGGGAATTGATTTTTCCCACTCTGTATGTTTTAAATTTTAAAAAATTGAGATTTCTTTCTCAGCTCCCCTCTCTGACACCACCCTATAGTGTGGGGACCAATTTTAGGAAACCACGGACACTGAAGTTGTGCCCATGTCTGGAGTGGATGGTCATGAAAGATGCACGCCCTGTTCGGCCACACAGCCACCCCTCCTCAGAAAGCTCTGTGACCGCCCAGGGAGGGAAACGCTGCCCCAGATGCTTGGCCAGAACCCAGCCTGCCCGGTTAGAAGATGAATACTCTCGAGAGGAAGCAGCGGGCTCAGGTGAACACAGTGAAACAGTTTATTTCTCCCCGAGGGACTGCCTGGACTTAATTCACTGCGCCAGTCGGCAGCGAGTCTGCAGCGGAGCCCCAAGGCCAGCGATTTCCGAGTCAGGAGTCCACCCTTCTCAGGAAAAGGTAGCCCACTGGCCAGCAGGCACTCTGCTGGGCGGATGGGGAGATGGGGGGCAGAGCCACTGAGGTCTCAAGGCAGGCCAGCCCCAGTCAGCACCGCCAGGGTCATCCCACCCATTTGCTCCCTTGCTCATTCAGCAGACAGTGAAGGCCCACTCTATGCCTCCTACAGTGCTGAACCTCCCAACCTGTAGGTAAGGAAGGCAGACAGCAATCAAATCATCTCTCTAAACTAATATAACATGATATAATATAATATAACTGCAAATTAAGAAGTCTACGTGAGGGGGCCGGCCCCAGGGCCTAGTGGTTAAGTTCGGCCTGCTCTGCTTCAGCAGCCTGGGTTCAGTTCCCAGGCACAGACCTACACCACTCAGCATCCATGCTGTGGCAGCAACTCACACACAAAATAGAGGAAGACAAATATGTTAGCTTAGAGAATCTTCCTCAGCAAAAAACAAGTTTACACGAAGACGATGAACCCTCTCGGTGAAGGAGAACCTGCAGAGCTCTGAGCCCTGTTGCAAGACAGCAGAGTCAAGGCCCAGAAGAGAATGAGGCAGTTGCTTCTTGGAGAACTGGTCTCAATCAGAAGTAAAACCTCCTGGTGGTGACATGGGCTGTGCCTGGTCTGTGACCCAACTATACCATCCAGACCCAACAGAAGAGAGAAGGTGGGTGGCCACGGCTCCTAAAAATCAGATTTGGGTTCGGCTGTCAGCCCACACTGAGCTCCACTGTCAACAACCGGCCCCAAACACAAAGCCAGAGGCTTCTTTAGACTGACCAGCTTCTCCTCAAGAGCCGGAGGCCTCGCCTCTGTAGGCCCACCCCGCCCCGGGCTGCCCACCCCCATGAATCCACACGCCCATGCACCGTCCACGCCCAGCACTCGCACACATCCTCTGAGCTCTTCTCAGGTAGCCGTTCTGGGGCCATCACACGCCCTGCACTGCGGGGGGAGGGCCCTGGCTGGCCTCACACTAAACTTGCTTAGATAGATCAAGAGTCTTCATTTCTCCTCAACAAGGAAACACAAGATGCTTCCAGAAATGGGGGACAGGGCAAGCTTTCCTCAGGCAGGGACGCCTGAGCTAAGATGGGAGAAGATGAGAGTGCTTACTTGGTGGCCCTGGGAGTCTCTCAGGCAGAAGGAAGGTCAAGGCTCGCATAAGGTGGGGGCGGGAGTAAAGCAGGGGTCAGGTCACCCGGGACCTTAAAGCGTAGGGTGACTGTAGACGACGTCCACACAGGACACTGCTGAGGATGCAAGGGGCCCCTCACAGTCACAAGGCAGAGGGCAAACAGGCAACGATGCAGGCACGGCATGAAGCCAACTCGCTGAAAGGCACATTGAGGGTTTGGGCCACTCTCCTAAGAGCAGTGGGCCTAGGAGGATGCTGGGCACAGGGAGTGGTGAGATCAACACGCATTCCGAGGGTGGGCTTAGTGGGTGTTCAGCAAAGCCTGTGGCTGCAAACATCCCCCACCCTCTGCCCTGTCACTGCTAGGAGCCTGGCATCAGGTTCCTTCCAGCCCTGTAGGAACTCCCAGCTGCCCCCTCACCACCTGCTCACAGCCCCTGAGCTCCCTCTGATAGCTCACGATTGTGGCAGTCAGCGGGAAGCAGAACCTGGGGCACAGGGCAGACCTTTGAGGTGGGGGACGAGGAGAGAGTATTGGGGGAGTGAGGCATCTGGGCAGGTCTTACCTGTAAGGATATCCCACATCTGGAAGGCTTGAGCTCAGCATCCTGGGTAGAAATATTGTTAAATCCTTGCTGGCTGCTTTCTTGCTTAGTACAGAAACACGTGACTCGGGTATCTAAAATGCTAAATGCCCTTTGTGAGTTTTTAAAAGAAAAGCCGGGGGAGCAATGAAGCACTGGGAGATCCCAGCTTAATGTGGAAGAAACTGCTTTGTCTGAAGTGCCCTGGGAAGGGTAGGAGCAGAAAAGAATGGAGGAGGGGCCGCACTGAGCTCAGACTCTGTCCTGGTGCTCACTGCGGGGTCAAAGTGGCACTGGCATCACCTCGGACCTGAGCCGACAGCTGCTTTGGAGAGCAACTGCACCATTTAGGTATAATTTATATCGAGAGACAAGAAGGACAAGGTATAAGATGGCAGAGTGTGGGTTGCAGAAGCCAAAGGGAGTTGAAGGTGTGTTGAAAGGTTTGCTCTGTTTTTCCCCTTCTCTTTTGCTGGAAATAACACACAATCTGCACTAATCTCAAGGATTCTAGACCAAGTGGAGAGAGTGGGGCAGAAATAAAAAGCATCGTGCAGCTGAGGTCACTGCTCTCCAAGCTGTTAATCTTCAGCCTTTGGTCTGAATCTATCCACTCGGTAAAGTCAGCCTGCCATGTAAAATATTACAGCTATAACTGCCAAGGCTTTCCTGTTTCTAAAAAAGTACAGAAAATCTCATCGATTTATCAGCTAATCTGCTGGTCAGTTAATGAGTTGATCTATTCTCCCTGAACTTAACCAAATATTGAGTAAACGTTGGAGTCCATCTGATTTATACTCTGGAAAATACTTTGAAAAGCAATCCAGTACATTCCACCTCACTTCTGGCCTGTATTTCTAAAAAAACAGCTTTCAATTCCAATTTCTAATTCAGCATGTGAGGACCTTGGAAGCCCTCACTCTTGTCTTCACAACAAGAAAAAGCTGAACAAACTGAAAATCAAAAACTCATGTTAGATCCATCAGAGAATTGAGGTCAGAAGGCAAACCTCTGCCCCCAAAATTCGAGAGACAGACAGGCCCATACAGAGAATCACAGCTCACAGCAGCAAAAACCCAGGAGCAGAACTTCGTGGAACCAGTGCTGGGGTAGGAAAACCTAAGCTGTAATTGACTAATTGATGGAGGTTCATTGTGGACAAACTTGAGAGTTAAAAACTCTGGGGGGACCCAGTCCTAGGAGGGCCTCACACTTCTGTGACTTTTACCTCCAGGAGTGGATAAGGTTCTCACAGTGAATATCAGAGAAAAATTCCTTTGTGCTTCTCACAAGGGAAGGGGGAAAGGAGCCATTTTGAAATACTCCAGATCATTCTGTTCTTAATAAGGCTTGCCTCAGGGGAAACTAGTTAACCAGAGCCAACCTGGGGGCAGGGAAATGCCTGACTCCAGCCACTGTAGCCATCCCATCCCTCCCTACAGGGAAGAAAAGCAGAAGCACTGGCGAAGTTCACGGTCCTGAGGCAAAGGCTCACTAAGGCCTGGGACCTACCCCCAGGACTGCAGATGCTCCCCTCCCCACTCCTCACCACCGCCACATCCACGGGGCTCCTGTGGGACAAGGGGAATAACAGAGAACCGCTCCTCTCAGACCTTACTGGAGAAGAATTCTCTAGGGAAACCCAAAGACAGCACAGCAGAAAAATAAACAAGGACCCCAGAGGAAGTTTTAGCCTCTGACACCCACAGCCTCAGCCACAGTAAACACAGCCTAACCCCTGGCCAGATAAACATAGAAACCACTACTAAAGGCCTGTTTACCTCAGTTCTTTTTTCCCAGTATATCATGTCCAACTTTCAACAAAAAAATTACAAAGCATACTAAAAGACATAAATCACAGTCTGAAGAGACTGAGCATGCATCAGACACAGACTCAGACATGGAAGAGATGTTGGAATTATCACACTGGGAAATCAAAACAACTATGATTAATATGCTAAGGAGAAACATGGGCAATGTCAAGAACACATGGGTAATGTAAGCAGAGAGTAGAGATTCTAAGAAAGAACCAAAAGGAAATGCTGGGGGGTTAGACACCATTAACAGAAATAAATGCCTAGGATGGACCCATCGGTAGACTGGACGCGGCTGAAGGAAGAATCAGTGAGCTTGAAGAAACGTCCATAGAAAACCCTCAAACTGAAATGCATTGGGAAAGAAGAATGAAAAAGATGCAACAAAATATCCAAGAACCGTGGTACAATTACAGAAAGTGTAACAGGCACATAACAGAAATACCAGAAGAAGAAAAGGAAAGAGAGAAATGAAGAGGAGAAATATTTAAAGCAATAATGACTAAGAATTTTCCAAAATTAATGACGAGCACCAAAGATCCAGGAAACTCAGAGAACACCAAGCAGAAGAAGTACCAAAAAAATCTACACCTAGACATATCATATTCAAACTTCAGAAAATCAAAGATACAGAGAAAGTCTTGAAAGAAACCAGAGGGATAAAACACCTTATATACATATGAGTAAAGACAGGAATTGCACCCAACCTGTCTTCAGAAGCTGTGCAAGAAGAGAGTGGAGTGGAATATTTAAAGTGTTGAAAGAAAAAGCTCATCAGCCTAGAATTCTGTATCCAGCAAAATTAACCTTCAAAAGTGAAGGATAAACAAAGCAGTGCTTAGAGGGAAATTTATAGCATTGAATGCACACATTAGAAAAGAAGAAAGATCTAAAACCAGTCATTTAAGCTTACACTTTAGGAAGCTAGAAAAAGAAAAGCAAAGGAAATCCAAAGTAAACACAAGAAAATAAATATAAAAACTAGAGCAAAAATTAATGAAATAGAAAACAGGGAATCAATAGAGAAAAATCAATTAAGCCAAAAACTGATTCTTTGCAAAGATCAATAAAATTGATAAACTTCTAGGCAAGTTTACTGAGAATAAAAGAAACAAGACATAAATTACTAATGGGGCCATCACCACTGATCCCATGGACATTAAAGGGATAATAAAGGATTATTATGAACAACCGTATACCCACAAATTTGATAACTTAGATGAGATGAACCAATTCCTTGAAAGATACAATCTACCAAAACACACAGAAAGAGAAACAGATAATCTGAATAGGCCTATATATTAAAGAAATTGAATCAATAATTAACAACCTTCCCAAAGAAAAAGCACCGGGCCCAAATGGGTTCACTGGGGATTTCTACTTAACATTTAAGGAAGAAATTATACAAATTCTCTACAATCTTTTCCAGAAAATAGAAGCAGAGGGCATACTCCTAATTCATTCTATGAGGCCAGCATTACCCCAATTCCAAAACTAGACAAAGACATCGTTTAAGTAAAGAAAACTACAGACCAATACCTCTCATGAACATAGATGCAAAAATACTTAACAAAATATTAGAAAATCAAATCCAACAATGTATAAAAAGAATTACTCACCACAAACAAGCGAGATTTATTCCAGGTATGCAAAGAGGGCTCAACATTTGAAGATCAGTTAATATATCTATCACATCAACAGGCTAAAAATCATATGATCATATAAAGTAGATGCAGAAAAAGCATTTGACAAAACCCAATACCCATTCATGATAAAAATTTCTCAACAATGTAGGAATTGAGAGGATCTTTTTAAATTTAATAAAGAACATCTAGGGGAAAAAAGATCAGGAGTAAGGCCAGGATGTCCCCTCTCACCACTGCTTTTCAACATCATGCTGGATACTAGCTAATGCAATAAGACAAGAAAAGGAAATAAAAGGTATGTAGATTGGGAATAAAGAAATAAAACTGTCTTTGTTCACAAATGACATCATTGTCTATGTAGAAAACCCCAAAGAATCAACAATAAGAAAAAACTTACTGAAACCCATAAGTGATTACAACAAAGTTGCAGGATAAAGGTTAACATACAAAAGTCAATCACTTTCTTATATACCAGTAATGAACAATTGGAATTTGAAATTAAAAATATAAAATACCACTTACATTAGCACCAAAAAATAGAAATACTTAGATATATATCAAACAAAATATGTACAAGATCTATACAAGGAATACTATAAAACTCTGGTGAATGAAATAAAGGGAGAATTAAATAAATGGAGAGATATTCCATGTTCATGGATAGGAGACTCAATATTGTCAAGATGTCAGTTCTTCCCCAGTTAATCCACAAAGACAATGCAATCCCAATCAAAAGCCCAGCAAGTTATTCTGTGGATATGGGCAAACAGATTCTAACGTTTATATAGAGAGGCAAAAGATCCAGAATAGCCAACACAATATTGAAGGAGAAGAAGCGACTGAGAGAATACACACTACTCAACTTCAAGACTTGCTATAATGTCTACATTAAGAAATCAGGACAGGGTGGTATTTGTGAAAGAATAGACAAATAGATCAATGGAAGAGAAGAGAGAGCCCAGAAATAGACTCACACAAATATAGTCAACTAATCTTTGAAAAAAGTAATTCATGAAGAAAGATAGTCTTTTCAGCAAGTGTTGCTGGAACAAGTGTACATCCACATGCAAAAAAAGTGAATCTAGACACAGAGTTTACACCTTTCAGAAAAATTAACTGAAAATGGATCATAGACCTAAATGTAAAATGCAAAACTATAAATCTCCTAGAAGATAACGTAGGAGAAAATCTAGGTGACCTTGGGTTTGGTGAAACTTCTACTCTGTGGAAGATACTATTAAGAAAATGAGAAGACAAGCCACAGACTGGGAGAAAATATTGTCAAACCACCTATCTGATAAAGGACTAGAATCCAAAATGTATTAAAAAATTCTTAAAACTCAATAATAAGAAAACAAACAATATAATTTTTGAAAATTGGCAAAAGATCTGCACACACGCTTCACCAAAGAAAATATATGAATGGCAAATAAGCACATGAAAAGACGCTCCTCATCATATGTCATCAGGGAATTGCGAATTAAAACAATGAGATACCACTACACACCTACTAGAATGGCCAAAATCTGGAACACTGACACCAAATGCTGGCAAGGACGGGCAGCAACAGGAGCTCTCGTTCACTGCTGATGGGAATCCAAAATGGTACAGCCAGCTTGGAAGAGTTTGGCAGTTTCTTACAAAGCTAAACATACTCTTATACAATCCAGCAATTATGCCCCTAGGTATTTACCCAAATGAGTTGAAAACTTATGTCCACACAAAAACCTGCTCATGAATGTTTATAGCAGCTATATTCATAATTGCCAAAACTTGGAAGCAACCAAGATGTCCTTCAGTAGATGAGTAAATAAATAAACTGTAGTACATCCAGAAGATGGAATATTATTCACTGCTAAAAGGAAATGAGCTATCAAGCCTCGAAAAGACGCAGAAGAACTTGAAATGCATATTGCTATGTGAAAGGAGGCAAGACGGAAAGGCTCCCACTGTGAGTCCAACCATATGACATTGTGGAAAAGGCAGAACCATGGAGACGGTGCACCATGGATGTCAGTCAATAATAACATGGGCTCGTCAGCTTTAACGAGGCACCACAGTAGTGCAAGATGTTAATAAAGGGAAACCTGTGTGGAAGCGTGAGGGGGACCCACTCAGCTTCACTGTGAACATGTAACTGCTCTACAAACCAAGGTCCACTTACAAAACCACAACTTTCCAGATGCGTCTTAGGTGTCACCACCTGCATCCCCTCCTCTGGGAAACCCTGAGGAGCAGGTCTCTCCACATGCTTCTGCAGCCTCCGGGCCAGGCTCAGCTGAGAGTGACACAGCAGGACATGAGAGGGCTCAACCAGTTACCTCAGCGTTTACGCCCAAAGGCCATCCCCACTATGATCAAGAGCCCCACGTTTCAAAGTGAGGTGCTGGAGCACCGACAGAGGATTTGCCAGGAGAGGGACCCGAAGGGTCTGCGCCCGTCAGCCCAGAACCACCTGGAGGCCGAGGGACAGAAGGCGGCACACAGTAGGGATGCTTCACAGCTCCCTCCTCATAAGGGGACCGGGGGTGCTTCCCCTCCCACAAACCAAGGGAAGCAGCCACAAGACCCATTTGGCAGCTCAGCCTGTGTCCTCCGAGGGAGGCAGGAACCTCTCTGACTTGCGCCTGGAGTGTCTGAAGGTGAGGCCACTGCGACTGGCCGGCTGGCCTGGCGGGCTGCCCGATGCAGAACCTGAAGAGGAAGCGGTGCTGGCAGCGGCCTGCGTGCCCCACTGGCAACGCAAAGGGTGGTTTTCATTTTCCTCAGGCAGGTGTCGACTCCCATGGACCATCTTGAAACTCCTTCTCCTAAGAGGACCATCTGGAGAAGGAAGGTGATCCCAATAGAAGGGAAACCTGTGGGGGCTGCAGCAGCCTGAGGAGCAGCCTGCACTGGAGGGCCTGCGGCTGGGGAGTCTCCACGTGCGGGGTCGGGGGAGGCCTGAGGCGCTCACAGAGGCAGCCCCTGCTGTGCCAGCTTTCTGACCCTGGGCTCCTGCAGGCTGCAGTGATGAAGGGACGGAAGGCGAAGCAAAGAGGAGACTCCCACCCCCACCGCTGTGCACAGCTCCCAGCCCAGGTCCAGGGCCTTGTGTGGGACTGGGCCGGCGGGAAGAGACCCTGTCAGTTACAGAAAATTAAGAACTCTGCCACCGCTTGGTCCTGGGCTTTTCAACATCTGGAAGAGAGTCCATGGCTGACTGCACTGTGGGGTCATGCAGGGCTGCAGTCACAGGCAGGCTCGCGCCAGTGATTCCATCTCACTGAGTGGGTCGGCTGCGGTTGATAGTAGGAGGGGCTGGAAACCGCTCAGACACCACTGACCCGTCCTGAGGCCAGGGCCTGGGCTGTGTCTGTGTCCGCTCACAGCACAGCCAGGGGTGGGGCCGAGAGGGGCACATCCCCAAGGCAGCACATGACATCTGTACACTCCAAAAAATGCTCGTGAAGGCTTCCCACCGCCACTGTTGAGTCTAGCTTCATAATCACCTTGAGAAGTGGGCCAAGCACGTATTAGGAATTCCACGCCACAGCGAATGCAGTCTTATGTGACAAGCATGCACTGGGCACCAGCTGTGTGCCACAGCATGCCCTGAGTGTGGGGGTGCCCAGGGGCCAGGATGCTATGTGCCCATCAGAACTGGGAACAGCTGTAGAAGATATGCTCTGAGTCAGCTTCCAGGAGCCCACGGGGCACAAAATCAGGGGCCAGGCTCGGAGGGCGCTCCCCAGACCACCTGCTGATGCCCCATCACAGCTGTGAGCACCAGGCTTAAGAAAGGGGGGAGGAGGAAGTAAATTGTTTATTGAAGTCTAGCATTCAGGCTTTTAAAAGACACCAAAGGAGGGACCCAGGCAAATGGTGAGTTTCTTCGTAGGTAAAGTTAAAAATGGCCTGTGGGGTATGGGGGCGTGTCCTCCACCCAAGCAGGCATGGTCCCCAGAGTCATGCACCTGGACTCTGGGCAGGCAGGGGGCCAGAAGGACCTCGGGGTCCGTGTATTCGAGGCTCGGTCCTCTTGGGAAAGCACAGGGTGCCGGCACAGTATTCCACCCTCTTCCGAGCACCAAGCCCAGAGGCTCCCCTCGCGAATCAATAGGTTTCCGGCTTCTGATTGTGGGGACAGCACAGCAGTAGTTGCTCAGCTTCCACCCCCAGAGGGTTGATTCTCTCCACTCAGAGCTCAGCCTGGAAAACTGGGGAAGCCACAGGCATGGGAGGGCCAGGAAGCGCGTGAAGTGCGGGCCCGGCGTCCAGGCAGGAGGCGGTAGCAGCTGAGAAGTGCCTCACAGGGCTGACGTCCCCTCACTGGGGCCTCAGAACACAGACCCCCGCAGGTGCTGAGGGTGGGGTGGTAGGAAGCGGCGAGGAGCAGGAGGCAGAGGCGGGGCCCTTGTGACCAGGGCCAGCTCCCACAGGGGCTGCCACACCTTAGCCCGGCAGTGTCAGGGGTCCAGCCACAAGACCACCAGCCCCCCACATCAGGCACGCGCAGCGGAGCCCCTCCCCCCAGCCCTGAGGACACGTAGGCTCCCCCGCAAGGCCAAGTGGAAAAATTCCTGCAAGAGTGGGCAATCACCCGAAGGAGACAGAGTCCCCTCTGACTGACAAATGGAAGTCCCACCCGACCCAGCATCAGCGGGATCCTGAGCAAGGCAGGGACAGACAGAGTGAAAGAACCTCAGTTGGGCATTCTGTTCTGCAGTGTGTCAGAGTCTGACTCCGGTTCAATTCTGACCTATCTCCACTGGGTCGAGCCCCTCTTTCAGGACCTCAGGCCTCTGGACTTGTCCACACCTCCTGATTTCTCCAGTGCCCCTAGCACGTTGTTCTCAGGGACCCCCATCTCTCACTCCTGAGCATCCTTCCAGTCTCACTCAGAGCTTGCTCCTCCTCCCATTTGCCTGCGTCCTGTCATCACGCTTATTTCCCCGGCGTCACCCACCCCTACCTGCTGGCCTGCAGACTCCCGTCTCAGAGGAGACTTTGTGTCCTCCCTGCTCCAGGGCAGTCGTGTCTAGAGGGTAGGCCCTCAGCAAAGCCTTCATGTGCAGTGATGACCTTGATCTGACAGCCGCCTTAGGGGAAGGGCGGGCACCAGCATTCTCATCCACAAATGGACAAACAGCTCAGAGAAGTTCATCAGCTTGTCCAGGGTTGGAGAGCGAGTAAAAGAAATGTTGGATGCAGAGTCCATAAGCTTCCAGACCCCAAGCTGCATACCTGAGCTCGCAGATCTTGGTCTGTAATACTGTCCCCCTGAGATAGGAAGAAAGATGACAGACGATAGACAGACAGACAGGTAGATGGACGACTCCAGACACACAGATGTTAGAAAGATGCTGATGGACGAATCGGTGGTGGGGTGGTCAGAGAGGATACAAACCGTAAAGCCAGTGAGGTGAAACTTCAGGAGCTGAGCCTCGGTAAAGGGCAAAAGGATGTTCTTTGTACTCTTCTTATTCTAACTTTTGTGTAAGTTTAAAATTATTTTCAAAGAAGTTAAAACCACAGAAAAGTCACGTCTTATTTTTCATTTCTATGCTTCTCCATTGGCCGGGTAACAGCCGGATCCAGGCTACACATCCTTCGGATGTTAAGGGGACCGCCTTCCGGAGGCTCAGGGGGTCTCAGGCCCCCGCGACCCCACCCACCGCCCCTTTGGCTGTGAGTCCGCGGGAGACAATGACTTTCCCGGTTTTACACGGGAGGCACGGAAGACCTGCGGCCACGCTGAGCCCCCTAAAATGCACTCCACCAAAATGCACTCCAATTTTCTTCTTGATTTTCAGTTGCCCCAAGCCAACCCTTGGGCTTCAAAGGCAGCCCACCCACCCACTGGGTTTCCGGCCACCTTTGGGGGCGTCTTTAGGTTATTATTTAACAAGGAGGACACAAGCAGGTGCAAACCCACCGGTTCACGCCTGGAGCCCTGTCTGCCCGTTCCCTGTCACCCCGGAGTCGCCCTCTCCCTGACTGCTCAGCCTGGAGGTGGGCGGGCACTGCGCCCCCCCCCCACCTGTGCGCACCCCTCACCGCCTCTCCTGGCTGCGGAAGCGGGGAACGGGCAGCGCGGTGGGAGGGGAAAGGAGGGAGAGGCTGGGCGTGGGAGGAGCGGGAGCAGGGGAGGAAGGGGGTCACC
>NC_060274.1:132782010-132827318 GCF_021613505.1 Equus quagga | reverse complement strand
GCCCGCGCTGCTGCCGCGCGCGCTGCTGACCTGCTGCTGGCTGCTCGCCCCGGTGAGTGCGCCCGGGACCCCCGCTCCCTGACCGTGGATCCATGTTTCCCCCAGAGGGGAGCGCCCCGTGCGCCGGGCTGCACTTCCCTCCCGAGTCCCGGCACAGGGCTGGCCAGGGGCGCGGGGCGGGGTGGCGCGGGGCTGGGGATGCCGAGCTGGCCAGGGGCGCGAGGCGGGGGCGCGGGGCTAACCAGGGGGGCCGGCCAGGGGCGCGGGGCTGGCCCTGAGTGCTCCAGAGAAGGAATAGGGTCCCCGGGGGCGTTCCGGACCCTCCCCAGCGGAGCCGAAGCACCGCGCTCCGCGCCAGCCGAAGTCAGCCTTCGGTGGGAGATGCACGCGCCGTCTCCCCGGCACCGACCGCCCCGGATTTGCTGGGCAGGATGCTTTACTTCCCCGGGGCTGTCAGAAAGGAGCTGGATCCCCCGCCTCCAGGGATCGCGCCGGCGAGGCCCGCGGGTCCCGGGGCGCCCACCTGCGCAGGCTTCCCGCTTCTGGGAAATGGGTTTGCTTCGTCATTAACGGCTTCTCCTTCCGCTCCTGGCGCTTGTCACTAGTTTCCCTGTGTTTTAGTGTGTGTCAGGGGCAGACGCAATGTGGCGAAAGAAAGTTTCCTTTTGGAAGTATTCCGCTTTGATTTTTCTACCATTATTTAAAAGCACCGAAGGAAATTACATTCCGAAGAGAAGCTGGTTAAATGAGGGCATTAATAGATTATTTAGTTCCCAAGAATTCTTCCTTTTATTTGAAGACCTTTTAGAAACAAGTTCGAACCTTATTTCTTGCTTCCTTCCTCGCGGACTGAAGACTGTTGTGTGTGTGCACGTCGTACTCTGTGTGTGCACGTCGTATTGTGTGTGTGCACGTCCAGCCAACATCGCAGGCTCTGTTGATTCATCTCCCCTGAAGGTTGTGCAGCTGAGGACGGAGCTATCTGGGGAAAGCAGTAATTGCTGAGGCTGTCTCCTCCGTGTGGGGGCGGGGGGGGGGGGGGGGGGGGGGGGGCATAAGCCTGCCGCCCTCCTTGTGTCCTGTAAAGGTTCTCCTCCCTCGGAGGAGGGCTGTGAGAATAAGAACCTTGCTACTAATTGCAATGCTTTGGAAGAGCTAGTTTGTTAAAAGTACCGGGAATTATTGTGGTTAATGCTGCTTTAATTTCTAAGATGTCCCAAAATAAGTCATCGCTCTGCATATTCCAAGAATGTCAGGTATTATAGTGTCTTTTAATACCTTAACAAAAATTTATTTTTCTTTTTAAGTCAATATGATTTCCCTGATTCTGAAATCTAAACCATTGGCTTGTTTTTCCCATGGAAAAATATAGCCTGCTTGAAACCAGGATCTTCTGCAGTTGGAGGTTGTCCAGTAATAAGCTAGGGGAAGGAAAAAAAAGCTTTAGATCTTTTTTAAAATGAGGGTAAATGTGATGAAAGTATACAGCATTACGTTTCTTCTCTTAATTCTGTTAGGAAATTCTATTCCTGGTTAGAATTCTAATTGACCTATTTCAATAGTAGGATAATTAAACATAGATGGTCATAATATAGCCAAGAGTATGATTCTTTTTAGTAAAAGTAAAATTTTCTTCAGACACAGGAGGGGGTGCACCTCCAACCTACCATGTATTTGGGGGGGGCCAATACAAAAAGAGAATGTTGGACCTTTGTAAAAATAGAGATCAGAGACTATTATCTTCTAAGACTGAAACACGTGGTTTTGTCTTTGCACACACAGACAGACAATATTAATCACTGTTTGTGTCACATCTTTAGTTCCTGTGACAGATCCGATGTGAACTCACCCATCCCTTGTTTAGTGGAAGCCACAGTGATGGGCTCTCCCCAAATTCTTCTCCTTGTTTACCCCTCGAATCTTTTTGAAAAGCTCCTTCACACCAGAGTCTAAGGCTGGGTTTGCACGATGACCTGCAGCCTCTCACACTGGGGCTGTCCTGTTGGGGCTCCTGGCAGTGACGAGGGCAGAGGCTGTCCCTGGAGGATGAGCCGGCTCTAGGGTGGCTGGCGTGCCATCCTTAAGAATGGTCTTAGGAACAAACATGTATTTACTCTAATTAAATCGAAGCCTATGAAATGGAGGACTCCAGTATTGAAAGATGATTGGATTAAAGAGCTCTATTGCCGCCAAATTAGTGCTAGCAACATGCAGTGTATTACGTTAGTAAGTTTGTTTTCCGTGCAAAAAAAAATATATCCTATTAGGTTTCATATTTGTTGTATAACTCCTTTACAAAGTAAATAGTGGAGGTTTTTTTTTTTAATAACCATGCCAGAAATATGAAGGTGATTCTTTTAAATGAGTGTTAATTTGGAAGTGGTTTAGAACTGTGAGATTTTGGGGGTTTTGTAGAACTTTTGCTTGACTTCCTTCTTCTGGTGGGATTTTTTAGTTATTTCTGTTTTTTTAAATCTTGACCAGGTGAACAGCATTCACCCAGAATGCCGATTTCATCTGGAAATACAGGAGGAAGAAACAAAGTGTGCAGAGCTTCTAAGGGCCGAATCAGAGAAATACAAAGGTGAGGTGGGGAGCTGATGAGTAGGACTGTGCCCGGGGACTCAGAGACCCCACAGGCCCTCTGGAACGGGTGTTTCTGGTCGCCTGCATCTTCGGGAAAAAGGGAAAAGGTCCGTTTCCACTGTTTTTTCATGAACTCTGGTAAAACTCAGAGAGCATGGTGGTGTTGGGCCAAGGGAGAGCTTCATGTAAACCTTTTAGAAGAAAGCCTTGATCCTTAACAGTAGCAGTTTCCGTGGTTTGAGATAATACACCAGTTACTAATTTCATGGCGTTGTTATGCTTTGCAAAAGCAACTTCATTTCCACGGAGTGAGTATTTATCTAATTTCTTGCATTTTAAAGTGAGTTACATCACAGATGATTTGGGTCCTCTTAAGAACCGTGGGAACTTGTCAGAAATCAAACAGGAAAATGAGACTCATGTTTTCCTGCAGACAGATCTTTGTGACTACAGCGAAGTGGCTGATTTTATTTTCTCCAGGTCGAGAAGGAGTGCCAGGACAGCAGGCACTCCACATGGGCACATTCACATGCCTATAAACTCACAAGGTTCTGGGATGACACCCAGAGGACAACAGGAGCAGAACCCTTTTGCCCTTCAGCTTTCTTTTTCTCTGTTCTGTGTTATTATTTTATCCTCTTCAAGAACAAATTAAAATCAAAATATGACTATGTGTCAAAACAGTGTAGTGTCCCGCAGGGGACCCCAGACCCTCAGTCACAGATGTGGGCTCTGCTTTGGACCAGCACTGCCCAATAGAAATAGACCTTGAGCCACATAAGAATTTGAATTTTCTAGTAGCCACATTAAAATAAGTAAAAAGAAACATGCGAGATATTTTATTTATCCAAATATATCTGAACCATTATCATTTCAACTGTAACTGATATAAGATACTGATGAGAAATTTTACTCTTTTTTTTTTTGTATACTAAGTGTTAGAAACCCAGAGTGTATTTTGCACTTACAGTGCATCACAATTTGGACCCGCCATGTTTCAAGTGCTCACAGGTGGCCAGTGGCTCCTGCACTGGACTGACGCTAAAACTGGCATCCTGTGCCCCTTCCTGTCCCCTCTGGAGCCTCCACTTCCGCAGCTGAAAAGTGAGGTCTCTGGCTCCAGGATTCTTTCCAGCCTTAAAGATCTGTGATTCTGCGGGGCACACATGGCCCTGGGGCCCACATCTTCCAAATGGTCTGGTTGATCTCTGTCCAGAGGAAGGCAAATGAAGTAGTTCAGCTCCACAGCAGACGTGGACTGGATGTCCGTCCCATGCAAAGCCATGTGCTGACCATTAGCCACTACAGGGATGGATGAGACATGGGTCCTGCCAACCAGGGCCTCGTGACAAAACAGTCGTCATGGCCACTGACGTCCATTCCCTTCAGTGAAAATTAAGAAATTTAGGAAAAGTAAGTGTTGAGTGGAGATGGTCTAAAGCCTTTAGAAGCATCTCGTTAGTGGCCAGTGAGCCCAGGTCCTGTCAGCACATCCCAGCAGCCCACTGGCGAGGCCTCCTGCATGGAGTGGGGCGGGCAGGAGTGCCGTCTGCTGCATCCTCAGTTGCTGACCTCGGCCTCTGTCCAAAGACCCGGGGATGGGAACTCCACCTCCTCACGCCATGTTGGACAGTCATGCTGCTGATGGGTCCTGAGGCTGCCTGAGGATGGTGTCCACTCGCGGGCATTAATTTGCCTCCTGGAGCAGCAGTGAACAGAAGTGCTCCTTCCCAGGAGTGCGTCTTCCAGCATTTAAAGGGTGTTCGTAAGCGCTGCCTTCTATTCCAAGTCCTGCATCCGTCTTCAGGACGCACGCACGTCCCAGGCCCTCTGCCACAAGCTCTGGACGCACAGGCACTCCCGAAATGGTGCAGGGAGGAGAGCTGTACCATTGGTGTTGCTGATGCAGGGTCGTAATGGAAAGCAGACCAAGTCGCAGTCGGTTTTATCATTGTTGGTAAATTCTCTACAGACCGTGCACCTCTCCCCTGTGGACACCTCGGCTGGCAACTGCTCCCCTCCCCTTGCCTCTCCCAGAAATGATGTTTTAGGGAAAAGCTCCTAAAATACTGTTTTAGTGTTTCTTTCTTGTCACTCTTGACTTCCTGCTTTCATCAGGAACATTTTGTTAACAAACAGAAGACTGGCCCCGTTCCAGTGGGCAGCAGGGAGCTCTTAAGTTTTGAAATGTGGAATGTGGCCAGGACTTTCCCTCGGAGGAAGTCCCCTCACACGTGGTCAGGGGGTGGCTGACAGTGATGGAGCATCTGTAAGTTTGTGCCAGTGACTCACCTTGACAGATGCGGGACGAAGAGAAGCAGGACTAGTTCAGGGAGGCTAAGTTCTCTGCCGTTGTGAAACAGAATGTTGTGATCCACAGTCAGGCCTTTTTTGTATAAAAGATTCTTTTTTACTGGTTGGCTCACATAGATGGGGCGTGGCCTTAATTAGTTAAAAACAATGTCATTTTAGTTTTACTCTATTCCACAGGCACAGGTTTGACCCCTAATCCCTGGCCAGCCGTTCAGGAGGACAAGCCATTGGCCACAGGGGGAGCTGATGGCCAGGCAGGGGTGACACGCTGGCGGAGGGGGTGTGGGTGGGGGGGGGAATGGGGCAGGGGCAGCTGCTCCTCACAAGCCTGGGTTGTCGCTGTGAGGAAATGCAGGCACTGAATTCTCAGCTTCCTATTTTCAGAGAACATCAGAAATGCAAAGTTGATGTAAAATATTCCAGTTTCTTAAAAGTTTGCAACTAGTGCTTAAAAAAACTTCTGTGGGAGCCAGGCAGACCTCCTGTGTGGCAGATACTGCCTGGGAATGGCCAGGCGGCTCTCAACTCTCAACGTGGTGGCTGGATGCAAGCCTGACCCCACTGTTGGAGACACCTCATGGAGCAGAGATGCGTCAGGACATTTTAAATATTCACTGGGAGCTCTTGTTCCTCCTGCCTTGATTCAGAGTCTCTCAGAGGTGGTCTGTGTGTCGCCCACGTCAGATGTGCTAGGTGGCAGTATCTAAGGGCAGAGTCTGTGAAAATCACCGAGTTCACCTCGGCCTCAGCTCAATCAGAATGAGGTAGCTTTAGACAAAGGCCACCAGACGTGGCCCTTGTTTGGAGCGGTGGAAAAAGAGATGACTCAGTGTTCTTTCGAGGACAGGTATCAGTCCTTGGACATTTTCTCATATCAAGGGCTCTCCCTATTAACGTTAGCTCTATAGCAAAAATATCTGCATCTGGCTCGCCCCACCTTTGTGACTTGCAGGAAGAGCTGGGTAACAGGCCCTTCAGCGAAAATGTGACGGTAGCTTAGGCCTGGCCACCCGTCAGCGTTCTGTAAAGAGGGACAACTTGTGTTCTAAATTCCTTGTTTCCTTTTTACTCTTCGAAATATGCATGGCTTGAATGCCAAGGATATAAATAGTAATAAGTTACCAGAATAAAGATGCGTAGATGAGATGACACAGCCAGTGTGCAGAGGGAAGGCCTTCTAACTGGACGGGGAGAGCACGTCGGCAGTGGACGTCTGCTTCTTGAAGTGAGAAGTGAGAAGAGACATCAAGGGTCTGCAGTAGCCACTTTTAGATTCTGTAGGATTAAGAAACTGATGTGAAAGAGCACCAGAAACAGGACAAAACTGGTTTTCAGTTCTAGTGAGGTAATTTGTGTAAGTCTCACGAGGAATTCTTGTTATTCCTTGTTGAGTCTAAAACAAACACAAACCAACCAGCCAACACGTAAGTCCATACAGAAAGCGATTTCAAGTGTAAACCCCTTTAAAGGATTCACTTTGTAAGAGGGAAAAGCTCGGGAGGTACTTAGAGCTTTGTGACTTGATATTGATTTGTTGCTGAGACTAACTTAATCCTGCCAATATTCATATGAGGCACTCTGCGGCCACAGATGCCTAAAAATATAACTAAGACGCAGCCCTGTTCCCAGCGTATGGCCCGCGCTGACCCGTAGGTGGGAGGGAATGAGTCGGCCATCCCAGGCTTTGCCCAGTCTTCCTGCCTATGCACAGGTTTGGTAGGAACTTTCATGTGACTTTGTATCATTTATGCCCAGATCTGGAGAGGATGTGGCCTGTACTTGGGAGGTGCAGACGTGGGACCTGTATCTTCTTGGTGGTTCCACGCTCCAAGTCCTGCTGTTATGCTGTGTGGCTGAAATGGCTGTGACGGCGAATGTCAGTTTTGGACTGGGGCCATGGGAGGTGCCAGACTGAAAACCTGATATTTTTTGACTTTTTTTTAACAAAGGCTTCTGGACTGATTTTGATCAACTTATGAAGAGCTGTGACGGGTTTGGATTGTCCCCCCACTTGTGCTTGCAAGTTAGCATGCCACAGCTTCAGGTGCCTGCAGGAGACACGAGACCCTGGTCAGAGACAGACGTCATTGCACCTGGCACAGCAGGTCTCGTGGCTCCCTTTTCTTGAGTCCCACAGGAGCCGTGGGAGCAGCCACATAGATGCACTGCCCACGGTCGGTTTGTATCATAGCTGAGGAGCCCCCAGTGTCACAAGGAAGCTGCTGATGCTCCTGCCCAACCTTTGCTACAGAGAAAGATGCTACCTCAGTTATCGAGGTCAGCCAAGAGGGAGGCACGGAGCGCACTGTTGCTCACATCCCCCAGCTTGGTGTTGTCTCTCCCGGTCAGCACGTGAGCTGCTGAGGAGTGGCCACTGTGGTCATTCGTTCCCATCCTTCACAGACGCATGAGGAAGGTGCACGAACAGACCACACTGTGTCATGTTCACACGGCTCTGAATGTCGGGAAGCCCAGGCACAGCCCAGGGATAGGCCGCTGCCCTTTGACATCAGCGTGATGCTGGAGACCTCCTAAAGGTGGCCCGTTTCTGCCCTTTTAATTTTCTCTCTGATGTAGTAGTCTTTGTTCTGGTCCGCACTTCTCTTCGGGCTGACGAGGTAAACAGCCTGGTCTGTTTTTCCCTTAGGATTGGATCTTTTCTTTTTTGACTGAGTTTCTTCTAATTTCTAAAGTCTTTAAGATCAGCTACTCACCTTGGATATTTAAATAATAATCATGTATTGGTTTGAATTTTAAAGTAACGGCTGTAAATTTATTTTTTACAGGAAATAAATCTCACTGAAAAAACTTCTACCCTGAGTGAAGTCTTTGTCTAGACTCGTAAAGGAATGGCACACCAGAAATGAGCTGCTGGCCGCAGGGCCTCTGCCTGGAGTTGCTGCGGTCGGGGGATGAGGGGCGTTCGCTCCTTCCTCGGGTTCTGTCCTTCGCTGATGTTTCAGCACGTTTTTACTGAGCGTATGCTGGGTGGGAGGGGTGATGAGAGACTGGGAGGCACGGTCTCTCCTCTGCGACCCGAATCAAGTCCCCGTGCATTGGGATGAGCGGGGCTAACGGGGCTTGGAGCCTCTGGATTTCTGAGGGGAAACCAGAGAACGGGAACTTGCAGGAACGTCAGTCTACTTGGAAGCAGACACTGACAGTGATGGGAAAATGACCAAGGACTGACTTCATCTTTACTCAGAGAAGAGGCAGAAGAAAGGTGGGAGGGAAAACTACCAAGAAAACGGCAGCTTTCTGATCGTAAGCTAATCGGTGACCCATCGGCACTTGGGAAATTTCCTGTAAACCTTCCACAGGCGTCCCTGCTGTTCCGTGACCTTTGTGTTTGTTTCCCTCTGCCACGTGCGTCCTGTGCTCGGCCTGGAATGGACTGACTCCACCCAGCCCACCCGGTTCCCACCACAGCTGACGGCGCCCCTCCCCACAGGCTGAGCCCCGCGCCCCATCCCATTCCCCTCCCGTTGCTTCTCTCGCGACAGTGGACACGAGCCCTCTTGTCCGTCAGGCATGGGATCCCTTCCCGGCGTTCCTCAGCCTCCTGCACCAAGGCGTCTGCTGGAGGGACCCTTCCTGGATGGCCCTGGTAAATCCAAGGAGCAGACGGCACCCCGGTGCCCGGGCAGAGGGAAGGCCCTGCGCATGCCCTGCCCCAAGAGGCTGTACACATCCAGTCTCAGGACAGGGCAGGAGACGTCCACCTGGCAGCCGTCGGGGGAGGCCTGGCCTTGATGCTGGAGGTGGTCATCAGGTAACCCATCTCACTAGGCAGCCAAGCGCAGAAAAGTGAGGCTCCTCCCAGGAGCCTCGTCCAGAGGGCAGAGCCAGCCTGGGCTCCCAAGTCGGACGTCTTTTCACGAGACCACGTCTGGTGTCTCGGGAGATGGAGACTGTGTGTTGGAAGGGGGTTCTCTCTTTAATGTTCGCTTCAAAGAGCAGGAGGCTCCTTGGAGTATCCCGGTGTCACCAGCTGAGGTTGCGTCTTGCCCTCCTGCACACTCATGTTGGTTGTTTGTGCTGTCATCCCGAGCGACCCGGTGGAGAAGGACTCCGTCAGCTGCTGAGCCTGGTGAGGCCAGCGTTCTCCTCTGTCCTGCAGTGGTGGCTGTGACGGTTCGGGCAGCTCTGTGGTCTGGCGGTTCCACTCCTGGTGGGGCTCGCTCGGTCCTCTGTCTTTGTGTGTGTGAACGGAGGCCCAGCAGAAGTAGTCGAAGTTTATCTGCAGGTGGCGATCACACAGGCAGGCTCAGAGCTCCCTGACATCTGCGCCACTTTCACCGTGGTGCTTTCTGTGACCTGCAGTTGGCAGGGCTCCCCCCGCCTGAGAATTAGCACTTGCAAAGGCTCCTTTTCTCCATCCTAGGGAAGTGTTAATACGGCTTTCCACCTAATCTGTGACTTCTTCGCAGCTCCTTCCTTCCCTGCGGGGGCAGGAAAGAGATCTGTCTGAGTTGACACCAAGGGTGAGGCCAGGCCACCTGGCTGGGCCCTGCCCGCTGGCCCCCGGTGACAAGGACAGCACGGTCATCCTAGGTTCCTCCAGCGGGCACCTACACTGTGCGCCCGCGAGGCCCTGGGCTAGGTGCTCTGGACACTGAAAGGCAGACTCGAGATGATCTCGTGCCAGAACACACCGTGGGGGTTCGTTCGGGGGAGACAGAGGGAGGATTTCCACCTGGGCCAGGGGGCTGGCTTTGTTCCAGAGCCTGGAGATGGTAGGATCTGACGTGTGGTGAGGTGGGAGCAGCACATGTCAGCCACGCAAAGCAGCCTGAGTGCGGCCACGGGAGGAGGGGAGCTGGGCAGGCTGGGTAGTGGACACAGGACGAGCAGTTTGAGGACAGCAGAGTTCCCCCACGGCGTGGAGAGCTGGGACCTGAGGGGGCAACTGAGGAATTCTGAAAAGGGGGGTGTTTCTGTGTGAGCTGCGTGTCAGGAAGGCTCATGGAGCAGACGCTTCTGAGAGGAATCAGGGTGACCCTGGATGCTACCCTAAGGAGATGATGAAGATGTTGGTTGTGGACAGCGACTGGAAAGCGTCATTTCAACGATGGTGGAGCCAGAAGCCTAGCTGCAGGGAGATGAAGACTGGCAAGTCCCTGTGGCTGGAGAGGGTGGGCAGGCTACTCCAGAAACGAAGAGAAAGAAGACAGCACAGGAGCAGCTAAGAGGCGGGAAAGGTACGTTAGGGTGGGGACTGTTGCGCGTGTGCTGGGGCAGAAGGGCAGGGTGTTACAAGACTGGAGAGCCGGCAAGTGGGACCGTTTTGGGCAGAAGGTACTGAGGCAGGAGGAAGACTGACTGAGGGGCGGCCTGTAGGTTGGCCCTGGAAGGAAGAGGAGGGGAGGGAGGGAGGCAGGGGAGGGATGTGGAAGGCTGAGCACCAAAGGGCCGGGCACAAGGACCCTTGGGAGGTTCTGCTGCTGGGGTGCATGGGGGCTGGTGAGGTCGCTAGGACTGTGACCCCGGACACTGACTTGTGGACATTCTAGGGGTGCCAGGCAGCTATGCCACACCAGTCCCCTCATCCTGCAGACCTTGGACATAGCCACATCTCCCACCAAGTCTGGGAGGGTGGCCCCTGTGGTCTCACAGGCAGGAGCTGTAGATGCCTGTGGCCTGGAGAGCAGGGCGGGCGTTTCTGCACTTGCGTGGTTCTCACACTCAAGCGACACTCAGCCGTGCATCTGCTGATGATTTATCAGCCTCGTCATGACACTGGTAGATGTATGTGCTGGGACCGTCCCGGGAAGTCACCCAAGTCTCCGTCGTAAATCAGTGGGAGATTATCCTGGGAATGACATGGCAGGACTCCCCACGCGCTGCGTCCCTGCCTCAGCCTGAGCCTGGCTTTCTGCAAAGCGTCGCTCGGCTCTGCCGCCTGGAGTTGGTGCGGCACCAACAGCGTTCCACGTCGTCCCAGATGTTGGAGGGAAGGTTTTCAAGAACTTTTAACGTGTAAGGAAACAGAGGCTGTTCATAAAAGATAATAACAGCAAACATCTCAAAGGGTGAGAGGACAAGCGTTTTGCACACAATTTCGCACACTCCCCAGTTTTCCTAAAGTGACGCTTTTTTGGGACCTCACTCGGGTTCCCGTGTCAGTGCGGTGTTGGAGGAGGAGGCGTGAGAACACTGCTCCTGTCTGTGAGGGGTTTCGTGAGTTCCTGGGCAGCAAGGGTAGCTGGGGGCCCAGACCACAGGCCTGATGTCAGAGGACATTTGGACTTTCGGTGTTTATTGGATTCAGGGTGTTTTTTGAATGTATAGGTTCACACTGGATCTCTGTGTTTCCTTGAAAAACCCTTTTGTTCGGTTAACAGCTTTGGTTAATTCTGGGTTTGAAGTCTTGGTTTAATGTCAGTTCAAGTCCCAGGATATGACTCCCACGCACGGAATCTGCCGGAACCACTGCGCCCAAAATAACACTTTGCTACTTCCGGATTCAAAATTCTGAAGTGAGCCCATTTCAAAGCACTGTCCAGGGCGAAGTCCCGCAAGTGGTGTCTCCCAGGCCTGAGTGTGTAGTTCACCTCCAGGCTGCTGAGGGCGGATTATTCAAGACCCTGATCAGGCAGAATACGGAGGCATCCTGGAGTTGTCCCGGTGAAATGTTCTCTGCAGCACGCTCACTGAGTTTGCAGTCCCAGCTCTGCCGCAGGGCCCAGGCTCCCCCTGTGCAATATCTGGGTGTCTTGTGCAGTGACCCGAGGAGGCAGCGTGGTCCTGGGACCTCGGCCTTGGCCTGCTTAGCTGTTTCTCTCGGGGCCTGAAGGCTTGACCTGCCGTGTGGACTCGTTTATGAGCCAGGGGGCGCTGAGGAGCCGGTCCCCAAGCTAGGCCTTTGTTGGCATGGTTGACGTTTTCCGCAGCAGGAAGCGCTCGTGGTCAGGGCCCCCCTGGTCCAGGTCGCTCCATGGGTAGAGCAGCCTTGGGGCATAGTCGATGCTCAGTAAACGTCTGTTGAAGAATGAATACTGATCAGTGCAGGTTCCAGGCTGGCACAGCTGCAGTTCTGCAAGATGTGTGAAGTCACGAGGAAGCGCACTTGTCGCTGCGACAGGGTATTGTTTTGTTCTGTCTCGGGGGCAGTCAGGTTATCACACGGGAGCATGTCCTGTTTCATTGTCTTTCAAGTGGTTCCTCCAGCTCCTGACGACGGCCACCCTTCCCCATGTGGTCATCTTCGCCTGCACTGGCCGTCTCTGAGGTTCCAGAGCACAGGCTTTTTGTTAGTTCTGACAGGACATTGTTGGGATATTTCCCCTCAAGCGGCTCCTTCCCACTCTGTTCCTGCCAAAAGTGGTTCTCTTCATCATCCCTGATTGCACCATTTCTAAAGCGGCATGTGGCACTGTGCCCAGCTTAGCGAATGCCTGGATGTGGCTTTCCTTGTCTCACTGGCAAATGTTTCAAGGACAAACGATGTGGATATGCACCTTAGAACAGCAGGAGGAGGACCCTTCATTTAGCAGAATTTGATCACCACCGTTAGTGTCCAGATTACCAGGGATCCTACAGGACTTAGCATGACTGGATATTTGTAACCAGCCGCCTGAAGCAGCAGCATCAGAGATGTCCAAAGGGGAAACCAAGACCGAGGGGCTGCCAGGAAAATCTGGGAGCAGGAAGTGTGGGCCAGTGTTTCGGGGTCTCCAGAATCAGTGAGAGGTTTATGGGTGATGGTGTCCGCGGTCCACAGGGCTGGGCACTGGGACCCTCCCGGCGTCACAACCATGTCCTGCAAGGCTTTGTCGGCCTCACCCGGAGCCTTGTTTACAGTAGACACTAAGACAAAGAGTCCTGGAATGCAGCTTCTGCAAAGCCGTGTTTTTGTACCACTGCTCCTAGCAGCTGCTCAGGGTATAACTTCCATCTCTCTGCCCCGTGCATCCTGAACTCAGGGAGCAGAGACCCTGGGATCCCTCCTGTGTGGTGTGGTCAGCGAAGGCTACTGGGAAAGGATGCCTGAGCATCCGGGAGTGGCAGTATTTTCAGGGGTGGTCTCCGAGCAGAAAGCCAAAGCAAGGTAGTATGAGAATGTTGCTAAATTGCTCCCAGTGAAGGCCTATTCTCCTTATAACAGGGCACAATTGGAAATATTGGCCACATTACCAAGGCTCTGACTAGAATGTTACATTTAAAGAAGATGTACATAGACTCAGAAATGACCAGACAGCTTGAAGGAACTGCCTGGAAAAATCAGCCTAGTACCTTGCTTACAAGTTTTCAGCAAAGCAATCTTAAAAAAGAGCTTGTATGATCAATCACTATTTTTGCTGAATTTATATAAATAATCAGGCCAAGTTTAATACAAACAAATTAGTTTTACTATGATTATCTTTAATAAAGATGGGATTAACTGGAGAGAAAAATTATGCTTGCCCCTTTGTAGATATTAAATTCTAATCCTATTAACTGTCTTTAAGGTTTTGTTATACCTATAAGCCAGACTGGATTCTGAATTCTTCTAGTGCCCTTAAATATCTGGCTACAATACTCCAAACTGACACTTACAATTTTACTGCCCCTGAAATCTCCTTGGAAGGGACTCTCTACCCAGATGGCAGCCTAGCTTCAGGGACTTGAGCCTTGGGTGCACACCTCACAGCTAAGGAAGGCTCCACCTGACATCTAGTCCTATGCAAACACTGGAGACCTCCAAGTCAAATGGACTAGGAAGAGATGCAGCCGACATCTCAGGCACACGGCTTTCCCAGGATGACCAGACCAGACCTGTACACCCTCATCCCACTGTTGTTTCTTACTTTATTTTCTCCCTACCTTTCCTGGAAGGACAGTGTCCTTGTTCACATTTCCCAGTCTCTTGTGAAAGGGAGAAACCTCTCTGATTGCTGGATTTGCCATCAGAAATCTTGGTCTGTCCAAGGCAGTAATGACCCCTTACTGCATCCAGTAAGTAATTTGACTGGGATTCTGGATGCTGTTGTTTGTCTAAATTGATCTGGTCCACTTTACTGAATGAGGGTCCTGGGCCCACCTAAACTCATTCCTTGCTTTGATTAACCCAGCCTTGGAAGGGGAAAACAAAATATTTTGAATATTTTGTGAAAAATGTTGTGGGGCCATTGATGTAAGTTTAATCATTTGTATATTTCTTAACATGTCCACGTATTTAAGCAACCTCTCAGTATGTAACAACATAGAATCTGAGCCTTGATTATATAATGCGAACGCCTCTGTGCTGGTGAATGAGTGAATAGTACTTATGAGGGAGCCTTATGTACAGTCCCTGGTTATACTTTCATATGTGGAGGTTTTGGTAATGGCCTTTGTGCTTGGGCAACTCATTGCCTTGACAGCAGGAGAACACAAGGGCAGTGTGCCTTTGCTGTATTCACGTCCTATCTCTCTACGTAACCAAACAGAGGCCTCTCACTGGTCTGTTCCATTGAGCCACTATAATCATTTTAAACGAGAACTTCTGGAAGGTGTGTGTGACTCTGGGTTTACGTCCATAGGAAGAGCTTTCTTCCCATGGATCGGAGTGAGTGTCAATGAACAAGTGATCAGGAATCTCTCCATGACTCTAGAAGAGTTGGCCGACTCCACAGCCAAAGCAATTTCAGCTCAGCAACAGTCACTTAACTCATTGACCAAGGCAGTCTTGGATAATCATGTAACCCTTGATTACCTCCTCGCTGAGCAAGGAGGTGTCTGTGCAATGGTGAATGCCTCCTGTTGCCCATGGACAAATGCCTCTGGGGAAGTAGAAACCAGTTACATAAGATTAGAGAGCAAGCACTGTGGCCTCAACCAATTTCACCTGACAACCCACTGTCTTTTGATTTGTTCAGCTGGTACCTTCAGGTCTGGGCTCCTGGGTTAGAACCATCTGCAAACTGGGATTGTTGTATTGCTCTTAATCTTACTCTGTATACTTGTTCTGAAGTTCTATACCTACTGCCTGTCGAACCTCTGTAAAAATGACATGCCCAGTGAGGTGATGCTGGCTCAGCACTTGATCTCCAGTGCCTACGACCTTGGAGAAACATAGACTTTAGATGGGAAATTCCTGAGAGTTCTCCCTCCTAACTTCCTTCTTACTCAAATGTGGCCTAAATGGTTTCCAACCACTGTGCACCTTCCCTCCAATGTGGGACACAACAACCAGGAAAGGTCCTTCCTGGCACTGAGGGACAAGACCACCATGTGCAGAGAACCCGACTGTTGATCAGAGATGCTTTCAGACAAGACCATTATGTATAGAGACCCTTGTCTGTTGATTAGAGATGCTTTCAGAGAAAGATCTTGACCAAAGGGGAAAATGTGGAAATTAATAACAGAAACCTTAACTAAATTGCAGTCAGGGAGGCCTGAGGGGAGCTCTCACCCCCATGGCACATTGTCAGCTACACCACATAGGAAGCGGTGGACACTTGCATCCCCAACAGGAAGTAAAAGGTGTCAGCTCAGCCAATGAGAAACCCCACAGCCCAGCCAATGAGAAACGCCACAGCTCAGCCAATGAGAAACGCCACAGCTCAGCCAATGAGAAACGCCACAGCTCAGCCAATGAGAAACGCCACAGCTCAGCCAATGAGAAACGCCACAGCTCAGCCAATGAGAAATGCCACAGCTCAGCCAATGAGAAGCTGTTGCCCCCTGAACTGCTCCTCTCCCCCAGTGGACTTTCCTTTAGGACAGCCCCTCCCTCTCCCCCTTTTCTCTATAAAAGCAGCTCCCTCCTTTGTCCTCTGGACTTGCCTGTGGGTCGCCATAGCATGGATGTCCTGAGTTGCAGTTCTTTTGGCTCTTTCCTGTTAAACTTGTTTTGAGGGTAAAATAACTGGAAAATTTGCTTTTTAAGTTGACACACCTTAGTGCCAGAAAGTTTTGTTTCTCGCTTTCTTGTCCCACTCACCTGTTCCTGCACCCCTTCCCCACATGCCATCTGGAACAGTATCATTCTGACGATGAAGTCTTCTGATGCTGGTCCGTCTGGTGCTCTCCTCGTAGGCAGCACGGTGGTGGCTGAGTCCCCTCCTTCTGTGGTGGCCGCTGACTCTCAGTGCTCACTGCTCCCTGTACATGCCTGGGAAGTGCACTTCTGTCACACTGTGCAGGTGAGGACGGTGAAGTCCATCTTCAAGCGTCAGGCCCACCAGAGTTTCCCAAGCTGTTCCACTGCTGAGCTGTCTCTCTCTGTGAGCTGATATTTGTAGGAGGCTGGATTTCTCTCGTGGTGGAACGTGGACAGATGAGAATACAGCCAGTGCCTGCAGTGCCCCAGGGACCCCAGATGGAGAGGGCAGAAGGAATGCATCGGTGTCTGTGGTCCTGGTCACAGCCTTGTCTGAAACATAGGCCCTGGTGTTTTCTGTGGGAGTGCCCATAGACTCTTCCCTTCATCCACACATGTAAGTGTGGAGGGATTTATTTCCATCACATGAGATTTAAGGAGGAACCTGGACTCAGATACATGCGTTTGGCTTCCTGTCCAGGGCTTTTATCACAAAATATCGTAAACATGGAAGACTGAAGTGAGCATGTCACCACAGGTCCCCGAGCGCAGGACCGATAGCAGGTCCTGGGAGATCAGAGAATGCCAGTGGGGAACAGCGGCCTTCTAGGGAGAGAGCAGTGACAATGACATCCAGTTCTGGTCCTGCTCTGCTCTTCATCCTGGGGCAAGTGTATTCACTCTGTGAGCCATGTTTCCCCACCACAGAGTGTGGGGGTTGTGGCTGTGAGGATGAAATACAGTATTTGTAAAAGCTTTTTCCTGAAGTGTAGCAGCTAACTGGTAAGATTCACATGTGATTTTCTTGAAAATTAATTGATGTTTATATCATTGAAATAATGAGAAAATAAATCCAAAACTGGAAACAACACATGCACTGTCTCCTGTGAGACGTGTGACTTGCCTGGGGACATTCTGGAGAGAGAATTGTTCTTCAGGGACAGGGGGATTAGGTTCCTTTTAACTGTGGCAGATTCCTCCCTGTTTGGTGAGATTCTCCCATCCACGAGGGGATCTCAGGCAGGTTGCATCACAGCCGTCTTTCTCAGAGTCCCGTCCTCCGTGCCACGTGTTTCCAGTATATTGATGGGAGCGTGTTCTAATAGCAGCCCTCCTAACCCTGTTCACCAGCGTCTACGTGTGCTCCAGTGAAGGTCGAGAAAGGTCCTCAGGCCGCACCGTCCATGAGACCAGCTGATCAGAACCACTGTGTCTAGAATACTGTTTTCAGGAGATGATGCTGCCTTTCAAAGGAAAACTGAGGAAGCCACCACCGTCAGTTCACCTTGGGTTCCTGCAACAACTTTCCAACTTTCTTGGAACTCAGCGCCTTGGCCAGGCTCCTGGTGAGGGATCTCTCTGCCTGCCTGGCACCTCCTGGCAGCCTCTGGGAGACTTTGCCGAGTCACAACACAGAGATGCCTCCTAATCTGCTACCTCCCCCACGACTTAATTAAAGAGTGTGTAAGTTGATGAAATACAAAAAAAAAAAAAGCATCGTCTCTAGGAAAACTAATTTATATGCTTTGGAAAGATAGAAAAAGTGAGTTGCTGATTAGCTATAGCGTTAGAGATGAGAATGACAACTGGGGTTTATTGCTGGAAATCTAGCTTTGCAAGAGTCTGAGTCCACCTTCAATACTCTGAAATTTGAAATCATAGAGGGCAGGTTGGGGAAATGATTTATGCAAGAAAAACGGTGAGAAGCCCAATCGAGAAGCCCATACTCAAAGGAGAGGTTTTGGCTGTATGTTCAAAGTTAAAGTAATACACACACATTTCTGTGTTTTAAATTAATATGTGATGATCAGGCATTTTTTTTCTGGTCCTCTACCATACTTTCGATTCACCAAGCTGCTAACCATCACTTTGGATGAAAGAGCTTCCTCACCTCCTTGTTGGTAGGTTTTGAAAGACAAGATTTGTGCGTTAACTGAAATATACATTTTCACAAAAAAATTACCACTTATATTTATTCATAAAATATTTTAGATGGTTTATATTGGGCATTTTTAGCTGAAAAAGCGTGACACAGGGAAACTCATCTGTCAGCTCTAGTTTACCCTGAGCATTAGTATATATACGATAATGATGGGTTTTATTATTTTCTCTTTGCTTTAAGCTTCTTGATAATTTGTGAGTGGCCTGTTAATTTTATATTTTGTTTGTTTGTTTTAACTACAGCTCTAGGATGGCGCTGTCCAATAGAGCTTTCTGTGACAGTGGAAATGTTCTATGTCTGAGCTGTGCTACGATAACCACAAGCCATACGTGGCTACTGAGCATGTGAAATGTGGCCACTGCAACTGAGGGACTGAATTTTTAATTGTATTTAATTTTAATTGATTTAAATTTAAATGGCCACATGTGGCTAACGGTTGCCATATTGGAAAGTACATTTCTAAGATTTTTTCTCTTCTTTGTGCCAGTGTACACCGCTTGATTCATTTTCTTTCATCTATTGGTTTAACTAAAACTTCTAACATTGTTGTGACAATGTGACAGCATTGTATCCAGCCAGGCTCCTGATTTTGGTTGTATACTGTGTTTAACCATTTCTAATACTTGCTATTTTTAATAAAGGGCCTTTGTTATCTTAAGGCCGTCTCGTTATTACTTTGAGTTTTTTAGAATTAGGAATGGTTGCTGCATTTCGTCAAGTAGCTTTTCAGAGTCTATTGATATGAACAAAGTTTTCCTCTTCTTAGACTAACCCTTGATTTTATTGTCACCGTCTCAAATATCTAGGCTGCTATGAATGTGACACAAAAATAAACTTTCACCCAGGCCCTGACTGCCACAGCCATGTGTCTTAGACGATCTGGGCTCTTTACGACTTTCCAAACAAGCCTCTCCTCTGAGTTTAACGTCTTTGCTCACGCTGTCCTCCATGGAGAGTGGCCCCTCCTTGTCAGCTTCTGTCCGTCCTCCAGTTGTGCCTCCAGCAGTCACCTCACAGTTGTTGGTTTACGTTATTATGAGCACAGCTGACCATATAACAATCCACTTTTCCTTTCTTGTACAACTTTGTGCTTTTCCTGGAACAGGAAGTGCCTCATTTTTCTGTTGCTTAGTTTTCTATACATCTACAAATAATTAGGCATCAAGCTTTGTACCAGAACAACGACAACAGCATACTCAAGACAATCAGACACATGAGGAAATCACAAGTGTTATTTTTTCCTTAGCGTCGCTGCTCCTGGACCCTCCATCCTCCGGTCCCACTGGGCCTGGTTTGGGGCCTCCTGTGGGTCCTGTTCCACTTAGGTGACGTAAGCCTCACTTCCAGTAAAACCCAGCAGGGCAAGAAAGGCTGGAGGTCTCAATGGTCAGAATTCAAACTTGACGTGATTCTCTCAAATCTCGTGACCCGTGTCTGGTATCCCGGCGCCCAGCGCCCGTCCAGTGGGCAAGCATCGCCTGTGTCTTGCTCCCTGCACTCCCGCAGGCTGTGCTGCAGCCCCCTCTGCTCTGCCTCGTTGTTTAACACACACATATATGCCCTGTCATCAAAGTTTTATTGACATCTCTTGGTGCTGCTCTTTCAAGTTTCTTGACTCATTTTTGTGAGATTTGGGAAGAGGAGAGAAGCTCATATATCGGTGATCGGCGGGCATTGCTCTCAGACTCTTTGCATATGTAAAGGCCTCAGTACCAGCCTGCCCCCACCCCCCATCCACACACAACCCTGGGCCCTCCCCACTGCTCTTCACCCTGGACTGCGGGTGGAAGGTCAGTTAATCTCTGCCATTGGGTCGTCAAACGCCTCGAGTTTGTGCTCGTCCTCTGAAGTTTCTGCACGTGGAGTTCAGTAAATGAGGAAAGAAAGGGAAGGCTAACCAGCGATTGGAGGAAGCTCAGTCAGACTCGAGGAACTTGAGTCAAATCCTACTGCCATGTGAAGGTTGCCCGAAGCGAACCCACGGATGTAATCTCTCTATTAAGGTGTCGTTATTAAGCAGAAATTTGTTGTTTTTCTGGTGGACAGTTGAACCTTCAAAATAATCAGCAACCAAACTGTCAGGATTTATCTTCAGTAACTGCACCACTTCACAGGGCTGGAGGTGCTTTGCCCTCTCTTGGTTTTTCTCTGGTGACCTGGACACCCTCACTTTCCTCCCGTTGCTGACTCTCCGTCGGGAACCTGGCCCTGGCGTGTTCATCTGAGCCTCGGTGGCGTCCCTCTCTCTCTGGAGCCGGAGTCAGAAGGCACTCAGCATGCGAGCTTAGCACTTTAAACAGCATCACCATCATGTCCCCACAGCCTCACACAGAGCTACTCGCTCCCTGGTCCCTCAGCCTGGCACGTAACCGGACTTCCCAGGGGTGCCTTTGTTCTTGATGACATGTTCTGAATATTTTTTTTTAAAAGCAACATTTTCTTTAAATATAGTATGAATTTATGTACTTATTTAATCATTAGTACATAATTCAATTTTTAGAATGAATATATTTTCACTTTAAAAACGTTTAGAAAGTATTTTCATCTGCAAAACTTAGTTTTTCAGAGGCATCTGTATTCTTGAAAGTAAAACACTCCCATGTTCAGACAAAAAGTGTATATTCTGCGTTGACACATTCCTGCGGTTACTGTGGGGGTCTGGACGGCCAGAGAGCAGACCTGCTGTTTGTTTTCACCTGGGCACATTGCTCCTCCAATGCTGAAGTTTAAATACATTATAGCATTTTAGAGGTCACAAAACGTAGTAGAAATACCGTGGGCTTGTAGTAAAAAGCCCTGATTTCGAGTGTGGATTCCACCGTGGTGTGCGTGACCTTGAGAGATTGCTGCGCTGTCTGAACCTGAGTCCTTCCAGTCTGCGGGGTGATGGGTGGAGTATCGCGTGGTTTGCCGAGTGGTGGTTACTGAGACCGAGTAAGAGATCTGGAAAGTGTTTTAAGCTGTAACATTATGCACATTGAGTGGTTTGATAGCCCCATGAGGGTAACCTAAGACCTCATCACAAATATGTCATCTTGACTGCTGTAATCAACTAAGTCTTATCAAGTGTTTAAACTTGCAAATTATCCTGCAGGTTGACTTCCCTAAAAGCACAAATGGCATTCGTCCAGGGGACTCTAAGCCTCCAAGACTCGCAAAAATACCCAGTAGTGCCCATTTTATCACACTGGGGGACACACATCAGAGGAAGAAAGTAATGATTCTATTAAACTTGAGGGTGTGCAGTGCACATTGGATTATTCAAATGCTCTCTGCCGCAGACCTGATCATTTCTCTAAAGCTGATTAAAATGCACACAGAGCTAAGTACATTCTCAGTAACATTGTTGGTGCAGGTTTGTTTCACAGAAAAATAATTTGCAAGATAACTGTCTGCTGAATGGGCTTTCTATTTGCAAAGCTTTCAACACACGTCCTGTCCACTGAGGCTTCCGTCCCTTCATCCTCTCTCTCCCTTCCAGCCTGCAGTGGAGTCTGGGACAACCTGACGTGCTGGCGCCCTGCGGATGTTGGCGAGACGGTCACAGTGCCCTGTCCAAAGGTGTTCAGCAATTTTTACAGCAAACCAGGTACTGTCTGTCTGTGTGGTTTCTGTTAGTTTTCATTCTGCTCCGTGGTAATAGTAACACTTAGTATGACAGCAGTTCCATCTTGACTACCGTCCTCACTGAGCCTGTGCCCCAGGACCCAGGTGCTCTCCCTCGGGCGCTGGGCCCACAAACGCGAGGGAGTCGCTGCCTGGGTTCCCTGGACCAGGCACCTGAGTAAGGTGGACACACACCCTGTGAACCGGCAGAGCTGGGGCAGACTCGGGGCTCCCCGCTGACCCCCAGGGAGCATTTCAGGACACACAGGTGTGAGCCCTGACTGGGTCGTCACAGTAAGCCCAGTTTCACGGCCTTAGATCAAACGCCTGAACTTTGTCTTCCAGGAAACATAAGCAAAAACTGCACAAGTGACGGATGGTCGGAGATGTTTCCAGATTTCATAGACGCGTGCGGCTACAACGACCCTGAGGACGAGGGCAAGGTGAGGGCTCCCCACATGGTTCTCATGCCTCCCATCCGTTTTCTAACAGTGCTCGCTGAGCGGCATCCGTTCGCGGCCGCACAGCTGAGATCTCATTTCCTCCGAGCGGCTGCTTCTCGTCGCCCAAGTCCAGCCACATCCCGTGTGAGCCCTGCTTCAGGCCTTCGGATTAGTTATGGTTCCTTGGTTCTGGAGGCGAGAAGGGCTGGTTCCCTTCTCCTGCTGTTGGTGTGGTGGAAGGTGATGCCGAGAGCAGGCTCCCTGTGCATGAGACAAGCCTGGCGAGCGTCCTTTCTGCCGCTGGGGTTAAGATTTGCCATGACGTGGGCTGTTAAGTCCGTCCCCGGCCGGCTGCTGGTGGTTTATCTGGGGCCGGGCCGGGGACATGGCCTGCGGCAGGCAGCCCCTCGGGCAGCCGCACTGGCCACTGTGGTTCTGGGGTGTTGGAGGTGAAGCCTTTCTCCAGGAGGCGATCATCTAAATGATGCCAGCTCTGCCTGGGGCCTGTGCAGGAACCTCCGCAGCCCAGCTCTGGGTCCCGCACGCTCACCGGCAACGTCTACGACTGTGGTTTTGTCTTGTTACGTCAGAAAACGAGATCCCTGCTGTCCCCTTGGGCCGCGTTTCTTTACCCCATAGGGTGTGTGAGCGCCTCATAAACCTGCAGTAGGCTGAGTCCCCTGCAAACGGTGTGTGGCTGCATACACTGAGGCCTCCAGAGAGCCTCAGGGAACCCCACAAAGTGCCGGGTGAAAACTCTGTGCCGCTGACACCCCGCTCCCCTCTCGCCCGCCCCTCAGTCACCGCCCCACATGCACATTGGTCTGGCTCCCGCGACCCGGCGAGACCATGGGCGACGTTGCTGTCAGACGGCTTTTCCCAGGGGATTGACACGTCTCCGCAGGTTCCTTTCATAGAGGGGCTTCCTTTGTTCTCCTCACCAAGATATAATTTAAAGCCCGTTCTTTTCCCACCAAATTATTAAAACCTAGAAAAGGAAGTACCTTATATTTTAGCCAAAATCCTGCTAATTGGAAGAAAAGTGACCTCACTGACCCCTGGCCAGTAAGGACAGTGTGGGGTGGCTAATGTTGTTGGGTGCGCTGTGAACCGGATCAATGACCAGTATTATCTCTTGTGATTTTTTATTGAGCTGTGATTGACAAGTAGACATTGTATATATTTAAGATGCACATATGGGATGTTTCCACACAGACACATGGTGAAATGAGTCCCCTGATTAAGCTAACTAACTGTCGCCTCACATATTTACCTTTTTGTTGGTGAGACAGAGAACTTATCACTGGAAGTTTGTGCTCTTTGACCAGCGTCCCCTGGTTCCCCCACCCACCGCTCATCTCATTCATCTTGATGACAACTCACTTTACTGATGGAGAAACTGAGGTAGGGAGAAATGACATGAGTGATCAGAGGCCCAGTTGTAAGCAGAGCCATGGCCTGGCCCCTGCGTCCTTCTGGCAGGCGGGCAGCTCACTCCTGCTCTCCCTGTGTGGGTTGAAGCAGCAGCAATGGGCGTGGGACACACCTGGGCTGCCAACCAGGCCCTGGGGCCGTGCTGACCCTGCAAGTACGGCGATGCCAGCGTGACGGCCCTTCTAGGGTGGTCGGGAGAGAACTGGGCTGTGTCCGGCCCGGCGCCAGCCACATGGCGCACACCAGGCATCTGGAGCCCATCAACGCAATTCTGATCTTTCTCTGGGGGCCTCTGCTCAGACCCTCGGCTGCGGGGAAATGAGAGTGTCATCAGACACCGGGCTCTGCTGTGCGACATTGCAGTGACAAGGGTGGCGTCTACGCTGGACCTTTAGAGATGAAGCCTCTTTTTGAGCCTTGGTGATGTGAGTGAGAGAAAAGGCTCATTCTGTGCAGTTGGATCTGAGCCTCCCTTTGCTCGGCCCTCTGCTCCCTTCTGCTGTGCATAATCGCTGACATGGGCTTTTCTGTGTCAAACATATTTAGCGTTCCCTCAGCGCTCGTCACCTTTGTGACAAGTAAAGGCCTTGGGTGGTGCCTACATTCGCTCGGGCCAGTGCAAGAGCCGCCTCGGGGCCTGTGTGCATCTGGGACTCAGCGAGTATAGGAATGGCACGGGAAGAGGCCGACCCCATGGCCAAGTGGTTAAGTTCATGTGCTCTGCTTCCGTGGCCCAGGGTTTCACAGGTTCGGATCCTGGGCGTAGACATAGCACCGATCGTCAGGCCATGCTGGGGCAGCGTCCCACACAGCACAACTAGAAGGACCTACAACTAGAATATACAACTATACTGGGGGGCTTTGGAAAGAAGAGGGGAAAAAAGAAGATTGGCAACAGATGCTAGCTCAGGGCCAATCTTTAAAAAAAAATAACCAGGAACGGCACAGGAATTTGTGCTGCTGAACTCTACCCCGCAGGTCCCAAAAGACACGAAGGTGTGGTTACCACCCCCAGCCCTGATGTGGCTGTGAAAGACGTGGACGTAGGACGGGCTGAGAACTGACTGCCATTCGCAGTAATATCGGCCACTTCAGAAGTCGAAGACCCCTGCCCCCCGCCCCTCAGTTTCCCCGGGGTCACACCCTGTGTAGGCGGCATTCCCAGGAAGGCCCTTCCAGGTTGACTGGTCCTTGGAAAGACCTGTAGCCAAATCTGCCTGCGTGAAGCATACACACCTATAATTTCCTGATGCTGTTCCATCCGTGTGAAGAGCTGTTTTTCTTCTTAAACATTTCAGACATTCTGCAAATATCATGAGTGCATATTCCATGCTGATGGATTGAAAGTCAAAGTATTTTAACGTGAGAAAGTGAAGAAAATGATGGCCCAAACCAAGTGAACGATTTCTTCCCAATTCCCGTTTCCACTGTCCAGATCCTTCCTTTGTTGTTTAGGGAATCGTTTCAAAGATGAAAACCGCCAGCCTTGCAGATGCCAAGGGTCGGGACGGGCTCCCGGGGCCTCTGGGCAGGAGCGCACCCATCACAGCCTGAGCGAAGTCTCCTCCGGGTTGAGGGATGGGGCAGCCCAGGGATGGAGCGTTCCTCCTGCCCCTCAGTGAACTCCGTGCTTCACTGTCACTCCTCATCTCGTCAGCGGCCCCTTTCTTCCCAGTGCCATGTTTTTAATTGGATTTCCTGCTCCCATACAGCCAAACTCTGCCCTGGGTGTTGTGTGTGCAATCTTTGTTGGTTTCAAAATTACATAAATTCAAGGAAAAAAAATTAGCCTCCACAAAAGCTGCAGGCTTGACTACATGGTGAGAGAATCAAAAGATAAAATAAAGTCAGGAATGGAGAGTCTCTTGAAGGAAAAGATTTGAAGACCCCAGGGGACCTCTCGCACAATGGCGGGAGCCACTGTTGTGAGGCTGCTTCTCGTTCCCACCACGGGAGGTCCACAGAGTCGTGAGGGGGTTGACAGCAGTCTGGGCCTTTATTTTCTGGGTCTCACGGCCGCAGCAAGATCTGAAGCCGGCCCGGCTTGGCTCAGGCTCCCTCTGTGGCCGTGTCCCCATTTCCATTTGCCAAGGTCTTCCAGGCTGTGTCCCTCTCCGAAACCAAGCTTCAGGAGTCTGCCTTGGCGTGAGGAGCATTTTCATCTCAAGCCGTTTATCTTTTAATCCTTGGACAAAGGGTTTAATCCCATTAAGAGGATTTAAGGAGCCCCTCCCCCGGGCCCAAGGGCATCACACCAGCAGCTCCTCTGTCCCCATGTTCTGGCCCACTGGGTGCTGCATGAAAAGCAGGTCCGATGGAGACCACGAGACCCTCTCAACCGCCCCATCCTTGTTACGGGAACTGAGGGTCCCTGCTCTCTGGAGGCTGGCCCAGCACCACGTTCTCAGCCTCGGGTGGGACTGGCCCGTACCAGTTGTTGCCCCTGCTGCCATCTGTCTGGTCATCTGCCCCCAGACCCAGGGGCTCTCCTGACTCAGTGGCTCCTGCCACTGCACCTCCGTGGACCCTGGTCTCCTGACCCTCTTCCTGCACCACAGGCCTCGAGGCTCCACGTGAGGGAGCCCGCGGCCAGGCTCTCTGCCCTATTTCCCACCTGCTGCCCAATGACCCCACCTCTGATCTTCCAGGGGTGCCGAGAGCCAAAGAAACCTAGAACGCCTGGAATTTATCGACCGCAGTAAATCTCTGTGGGCCTGGCAGTGGCCTTCTTTCTCCTGAATATCACAGTCTTCCAGAAGAATCCAGAGGCCTCCAGGGCTACACTTGCCCTCTTGGCTACATCTCAGTCACCACGAGTGACTCTGCCCTCGCAGCTGCCTCGGCCGACTGCCCGGCCACCTCTAGGAAGGACAGCAGGCCCGGTGACACCCTGGCGTCCTACGTGGTAGACACGCAAGGCAGTGCACTCCATATGTCTCCTCTGTTACGTATTTGCTAACATATTTCTTAAATAGAGAGACTTCTGCTAAATTTAGCCGAGAGCGCTGTCTGGCATGTCCGCAGTCCCATGCATCAAGTGGACACATTTCTTCCATGTTATGCCATATTCCTAAAAATATGTTTGCACTCCCCTCTCGCTTTCAGACCACGTGGTGACTCCTTCCCACTGACCGCTCAGGTCCCCTCTCAGGTTCCCCCCGGACAGCACAGACACAGCCACCCTGTGTCCGTGGTGCTTCTGCGTCAGGCCCTCTTTGGCGTCCCGCTCTGTCCTCATGGGCCTGTTGGAACCGCTGCCACCCCCATGCCTGAGGCGGGTCCCGCAGGGATGTGCTGAGCAGCGTGCCCGTGGAGGCGGAGCCTGGGTTGGAGCCCCAGAGATGGCAAAGCATCGCCTCAAGGTAGCAGACTCGAGTGTGCCGGCCGACCTGAGAGGTCTGGGGCTCCTGCAGCCACAGTCTGCTTCTACTGTGGCTGCTGTGGGATTCAGCTCCGAACAAGGTCCGGGGGCGGCGTCTTTGCTTGATTCACGTCGAGCGGCAGGAGGAAGCTTCCTGCCCTGGCTTTCAGGGGCATGCAAGTGCCTTGCTCACTGCAGCCCTCGGAGGTGGGCGGCTCTTCAAGGGAGGGGGCACTGGGAGTGGGGACGGGGAGCCAGGCATGTACAGGACCCACTCCACGGTTCAGACAGGACATGGAGGAGCAGCGCGTCAGCAGGGGAATGGGCGTCCGTGCCCAGAGCGTGGCACACGGCGCCGCCCATGGAACAGGCCTGAGCTCTGTGGAACAGGCAAAGATCTGACCACGAGCAGAAACACGGCTCAGAAGATTCGGGGGACAGACACAGTTATTAGGTCTTTTTATGCTAGTATTAACTGAGCCTGTAACAATGATGCTTAGTACTTGTCCAAGAAAGGAGTGAGTCTAAGTCCAAAGGAGAAACAGGTTGAGGGAGAGGAGGTTACGAGGAGATCCTACAGAAGTGCTCGAGTCCTGGGGAGGGGTGATTGGGTCCAGGAGATTCTCCCACAAGAAGGGAGATGAGGCACAGACGTTAGTGGTTGGTAATCGAGAAACAACAGCACAGGAGGGCAGACTAGGGTGATGTCCAGGCAAGAGACGACACAGGTGGGTCAAAGGAAATACGAAGAAAAGGCTGTCGTCCAGGAAGGAGACCTGGGGTGCTGGGGAGGCCGGAGACAGCAGCCTGGCAGGTGGGGAGGTGCGCTCGGGAGCCCGTCCACTGCGGCTGCCCAGGGCCCTGCACGGATGGACGCGGCCTCCATTTCTCCTAAGACGATGATGGGGACGAAGTGTGTCCACGGGGTTGGGTCACCAGGCAGGACTCAGGGCTGCAGCCTGGGGCCCTGGTCTCAGCCTGGAGCCATGCTCTGGGGGAGCGTCTGACGCCCGATACCCCCTTTGCACTGGGCTTATACCTGATCAGCCAGGCTGGAGGAAGCAGATAGACGTGTGAGGCTCGGGCGCAGGCAGGCTGTGATGCTGGAATGCAGGGCCGGCCCTCGAGGTGGGTCAGGAAGGAAGGCACTGGTTCTGGGGCAGGTTGGGGGCACCCAGGCCACTTGCTGGGGAATCCTGCTAGTTTCTCCACCTGAAGTGCAAATTTCAGGACCAAAAGTTTATGGTCCTAAGAAATACTGAAGAAAAGTGTGGCAACTAGCAGTATGTGTGTGACTGGGGACTAAGGAGCTGTGTCTAAAACCCAGAAAAAAGACCAAGTTCTGAAACGGTCACCTACTGGCTGTCGCATGGCACCACCGGTCACATCATGTGATGACTGATGGTGGGGCGGTCGGGACCACGTGGGCTTGGGGAGGCGGGGCCAGGAGCCTGCTAATGAAGGTCCGGAGGAGAAGGGGCCTTGCAGCCAGGAGCCCCTACAGGAGCAGTGTTCTCCCTTTTAGAGGCCCTTTGTTATACTTCCTACTTTCTCAAAAATAAGCATGTCTTACCTTTGTATTCAAATCAAATTTTAAGTCCAAAAGAACCCACTTAAATGTACGCCAAGGTTGTCAAAATCCTTTCTCAGTTATGTTGCCCTTTAACCCTGGACCATCAGGACAAGAGGACACAGTCGTCACACTCCCTCTGTCCTGTCTTCATAAAGCCTGTTTGGAAGTAATTTACCTGCGCAATAGGTGCTGGAAACCCACGCAGTCCTGAGCCGATTAGCCAGGTGTCAACGTTTCGCCACGTTTGATTTCCCCTTCCCTCCTGCGAGCTGGGGGCGCATGAGCAAGGGCACGATCACTGAGCACGGGGTGCATGTGCCTCTTACATCCTGAAACCGAGAGCACGTTTGCCAAAAGCAGGAATACCCTGCGATGTGGCCTCAGCGCTGTTGTCATGTGTTTGTGACGCTGTTTGTGGTCTGACTGCCGTCTGTGCTTGGTTCCGGCGGTGGCCCCATGCGCTTCTCAGGCATTGTTAGAGCACGCGGTCGTGTGTCGCACATGGTGTCGCAACTCTTTGGTCTCCTTCTGTCTGGAACATTCCTCAGCCCGAGTGTCTCCTGACATCGTGTCTGCAGGGCGCGTCTGTGATTGGCCGCGGGGCTCTCTGTCGGGGTCTGTCTGACGTTCTCTCTGCCGGGTGCACTTCTGAAGACAATGTGGAAGCACAGCAAAGGCTCCCAATCCCTCTGTCACTCGCCTTTTCTTTGTCATAAACTCTGTGCTCAAAATAGGTCTCAGTGGGGTAAAATGCCCCAAAGTATCGATGGCTGTTTCATTACCTCAGAAATGTCATATTTGGATTTTAACAGAAAGCCAGTTTTCTTCTAAGCCCTCCACCAACAAAGGGACGCTCCACGCAGTTACTTAAAGTAAGGCGCAGCCTTGCGGGCAGCCAGGCTGTCGTGGGGACTATGCGGGGGGTGGGGGTGCAAGAGCCCGAGGATACACACCCTCCAGAGCCGCCTCCTCTGTGGAATGTCACCCCCGGGGCCATGCTGGAGAAGCTGCAAAATCCCACGGGCTCCGAGACAGACGACCATGCAGAGTTTCCGCAGGAAGCCAGCCCTTACTCAAAGTGGTGGGGGGTGGTTGGGGACATTGGACAGCATTGTCTGCTTCGAGAGGCGTCTGCCTTGGGACAGCCGGTGACCTCGCAGGGGTGGCGCACAGTGCTGCCCGGGCCTACCCCGGACTCGCTGTGACAGGTGCCTGCCCGTCACGTCCCACCCAGGCAGCTCCCGGCTCCTTAGTACTGAGCTCCGGCGAGAGGCACCTCTCTGCATGCCCCCGTGCACCCTCTGACCCCTGTCCTGTTAGCTTCCTGGGGAGCCCAGCCCAGCTGGGTTCAGCACCAGTCCCAGATCCTCAGATGTCACTGACGGCTGCAGGCGGGAGCCTCACTGGCCCCCTTGACTCTGAGGGTGAAGCGTCGAGGACTGGAGAGGTGCTGAGTCACAGCTCAGGGTGTGCCCTGTCCCATCGTGCTCGGACCACCCACAGACAACCCCAATCACTCCACGGAACTGAGGGCGGAGGTGCTCGGGATGTGGCCCTGTCCTGCGATCGCTTACCCCTCGGCTGCGATGCTGGTGGGTCAGGGGCAGAACTGGGATGCAGGAAACCAGCTTCAGCGTGTGGAGGGTGGGGGTTTGTCCTGAGCTCCACCGTCACAGAATGTGTACAAAGCAGGCTTGAGAAGTATTTCTTAACCTGAACGAGGAGGAGTTGGGTCATTGGATTGATAACCTTTAAAATCTCTTTCATTATGAAAATGTTTTTCATTATAAGAGCAAGACAAGTAACATAAATCACCTATGAGCACTTGCTGAGAGCAGTTACTAAGCTCTTTACGTGGATTATCTCATTTAATCCCCCAACAAGCCCAGAGATAAAGCGCTGTCATTATCATCACTTTGCGGTCAGGAAACAGACGCCAAAAGTGAAACTAACCCACAGCCCCATCCGTCAGTGATTTAGACCCACAGCCTGAGGTGGTCCCCGCTGTCTTTACACTACAGCCCTTGATCTTAGTGGTTAGTCCAGCTCCACGAACCACCATCTCTGCTCTGATGGGAGCATCTGTTCCTGTGCTTATCTGCCATCTGTGTTTCTTCTTTGGTGAGGTGTCTGTTACGGTCTTTGGCCCATTTGTTTATTATTGTTGAGTTTTAACAGTTCATTGTATATTTTGGATGACAGTGTTTCTTTTTTAAAGATTGGCCCTGAGCTAACATCTGTTGCCAATCTTCCTTTTTTTTCCTCCTTCTCCCCAAAGCCCCCCAGTACATAGTTGTATATTCTATTGTAGATCCTTCTGGTTGTGCCATGTGGGACACTGCCTCCAGGGTCCAAACCGGTGAACCCCATAGGCCACCTAGGCAGAGCACATGAACTTAACCACTTGGCCACAGGGCCGACCCCAATAAGTCTTTTAGCAGATGTGTTTTTTGCAGATATTTTCTCCTGTCTGTGTCGTCTTCTCATTCTCTGACATTGTCTTTCGTAGAGCAGAAGTTGTTCGTTTTACTGAAGTCCAGCTTGTCAGTTATTTCTTTCATGGATAGTGCCTTTGTTGTTGTGTCTGAAAAGTCATTACCAAATCCAGCGTCATCTAGATTTTCTCCTGTGTTATCTTCTAGGAGCTTTATAGTTTTGCATTTTACAGTTAGGTCTGTGACCCACTTTGAGTTAATTTTTGTGGAGAGTGTAGAGACTGTGTTTGGATTGGTTTTTTGCATGTGAGTGTCCCCTTGCTCCAGCACGATCTGTTGAAATGACTGTCTTTGCTCCACTGTGTTGCCTCTGCTCCTGCGTCAAAGATCGGTGACTGTGTTCGTGTGGGTCTATTTCTGGATGCTCTGTTCTGCTCCACTGACAGATTTGTCTGCCCTTTCACCAGCACCACCCTGTCTTCATTTCTGTAGCTTCATCGTCATTCTCACAGCTCTGTCTCTGCCACGCGGTCGCAGGGCCACAACTTGTCTTGTGTCCTCGCTTCTCTTGCAGACCTGAGAAGAGCTGCTGGTTGTTCAGTCTGTTCAGATTTTTACTAATTGTTAGGGTGGAGTGATGACTTCCAAGCTCCTTAGATGCGAATCCAACCAATTCTTGTTAAAGAAAAGAAAATGAAACAAAACTGTTTTTTCTCCCTGAGGGGAGCCCCCTAGAGTGAGATGACATCATGGGGCTCAGGCTTGAGTCGGCCCTGCAGCCCTGTGTCCTTAACCTCGCCTCTCACCTCCCTGGGGCTGGTTCCTCATCTCTGTAACCAGAACATGGCAATAACACTTGATCCGCTTCCTTCACCAGGCTGTTGGGAGTAAGTGAATATGTTGATTATTATATTATGTTTTATAAATTGCAAAAAGCTTCACCACTGTTATGATCATTGTTAGTCTCCCAAGCAGAGTCAGTGGGTCTAAAAAGATATTTTGCCAATAATTTGCAAGAAGAAAAATTCAACTTGCTAAGATTTTTACAACAACATGTCACGATGAGCTTCATCCTGAATCTTGAGACAGTTGCATAAGCCAGGAAGGGGCTGTGATGGCCTGCTGTGCACTCAGGAAATAAATGCAACCTGGACCACATTTCCCATGAAAACAGGTTGCAGTTTCTGACGGTCTCAGAAACATTTGTTTTAAAACAAACAAAGCCTCGACCTTCCACCTTTTAAGGTGAGAACAGGCACCTCCTTGTGTCTGAGACAGAGGCCATGTGGTGGCCTCTGGCAAGGGCTACTAGTCCGAGGGCTCCCAAAATCCAGCCACAGCCCTGCTGGAAGCTGCCAGACCAAGGCCCTGGACTGGCCAGCACACGCCAGGGTGTTGTGCAGCACAAAGCAGACAGCGCCCCGCTAGGCCCTCCGCCTGCTGCCGCATAAGGAAATGGGGCATGTGAGTGCCTGGCCCAGCACCTTCTCCGAGGAAGACCTGGTAGGGAAACAGGACTGTGACCGTGCGCCGGGAGGACTCAGAGCAGGGAGAGGCGAGGGGAGGGTCGCTCAGTGTTGACACAGTCGGTAGCGCCCAGACGTCCCTGCCCAGCCTGACCAGGGTCCCCCCAGGCTTCCCCACGTCCCGGCCCATCGCCTCCCAGCCCACTGGCCCGTCTCTTTTCTCCCTCACCCGCTAAGTACTCCCATGGTTCTGCCACCTGCCTCCGCCTGCCAGCTCCTGCCCCTGCAGCTGAATTCTGAGTCAGACACACAGGTGAGCACTGACTCGTGCATTCTTGGTGTGTGCTGTCCTGTCCACCCAACAGGCCTTCGCGGGCTCCCAGGACTGGGGCAGTGCCTTCTCATTCAGGTGGGACCCATCCTGCAACCACGCTCTCCTGGGATCGACAGTGTTTTCCTTTTGGTTCCCACAGCACGGTGCAAAGTGCTGTCCATCCATTGATGGGTTAATCACATGAAGCGGCCGCTGGGGAAATCTTTGTTTCCCAGACGATGAGGCCCGTGATGAAGCCCACACAGGTTCAGAAGAGGGTCCGTCTCCCGAGTCGGCACATCTGCTCCAGCCGAGGTGAAGGCGGATGGGGCTTTTATCAAAGCTTCTGAGACGGCACTGGGCTGAGTCAGGGATCTCTGGTCCAGCCAAGGGGCTTCAACTTTTTGATTAAAATCCACAGTTAGAAATACGTTTCACCGTGACTCAACACAGACGTTCACAAATCCACGTTTTTCTATGCTACCCTTCTTTAAACGTTGGTAGTTACACTGAACTGATTGCATAACCCACTAACGGGTTATAAATAGGAGACTGTATACCCTACCAGCCCAACCTGGCCTCTCAAGAGAGAAACAGGGAGCTGTTAACAATTTCTGCAGGACCACAGACATAAACCAGGCCTGGCCTGGGCGAGTGGGAGGGTTTGTCGCCCTAGTTATGACTCACTGTTTGCAAAACACTGGCCAGGCCGCCTGTCCCGCGAGGAGGGCGCTCTGCCGCGTCACTCCAGGGCAGACGTGTAATGGGAAAGGTTCACTGGGAGGGGCTCAGACACCTCCGTCGAACACACTGTCCAGATGAGCCACAGCCCGAGCGACAGGCCTCTTCCTGGGGTGCTGGCCGCCAAACGGCAGGACTCCAGCTGAAGGCCAGCGTGGAGCCTGCCTGCCTGACTCAGGAGCGACTCAGACTACCCAGCACACGCGGCTCAGGCCACGCGGCACTCAGAAGCATTCCTCAGCTGTTGGCCTGACTCCTGGTTCTGTGACGATGAGCATGTTCTCTGAAGTGCTTTTTCTTTTTTTTCAAAGATTTTATTTTTTCCTTTTTCTCCCCAAAGCCCCCCGGTACATAGTTGTATCTTCTTCGTTGTGGGTCCTTCTAGTTGTGGCATGTGGGATGCTGCCTCAGTGTGGTTTATATGAGCAGTGCCATGTCCGCGCCCAGGATTCGAACCGACGAAACCCTGGGCTGCCTGCAGTGAAGCGTGCGAACTTAACCACTCGACCATGGGGCCAGCCCCCCTGAAGTGCTTTTACAAGTAGATCAGAGTCCCAAAATTGTGATTGTGACATGTGGCCTTGAGAGCATCTCGCCTGGTCAACGTGCGGTGACAAGGCTCCTGTGATGCCTGGTCTTCAGGGACCCGGGTCACCGGGGGGCTCCTGCCAGGCGTGTGGAATTGCAGCCACTGGGTCACCCTGCCTGCAGGGCCAGCCCCGTCCCTGCTCCATGGGGCATCCCCCCGAAGGACACTCGGTACCAATTAGGATGTACAGCCTTTCTGTAAGAAGTCAGCCCTGACTCAGTTACCTTCCTGACCGTGGGCTGCTCGGGAGCAAAGGCCTCCGCTGCCAGCCCTCCCTCCCGGCTTTCACTCCTATCCTAAGCAAAGCTGTGCCACCCAGGTATCCTCCTGTGGGGCCCAAAGCTGAAGCAGTTTGAGGACTTGCTAAGAAAAAGAATGCAATATCAAATATACAAAATTGAATATAAAAGTGAAGGCTTATTTTGGATAAAGAATGAATCACAGGTTACTGGAGCCTCGGATGTCCAGGTCCTCTTCCCCTGAGATCTCTCGGCATAGAGATGCATCCCAGCTCTCACAGGGGCGAGAGCAAGGGACCGAGTCCTGACCTTCATCAGCACCGTGGTACGTCCAGCCTGGACTCAGTCACATCACTTGTGGGGAGACCGAGGCCAGGCCAAGCGGGTCCCCAGCTCCTGTCGGTGTTCTGCATCAGGGCGGGAGGGCTGCTCTGTCGCGGGATTGCACCTGCAGCCAGGATGCGCCCATGGTGGAGACTCACAGTAGGAGCAGGGAACCCACCACATCCACTCACTGTTGAGGAACAAGGTCCGTGACGCCTCTGGCTGGCACATGCGGCCGTCAGCTGCTGGCTGGGGCCTGGGTCTCCCCTTGTTTCTGGACGACAGGGCTGTGATCACTCAGAGGTTGTTTACTCGGAACAACAGCGTTTCGTCCACAGGCTAAAGTGCACACGCCTCTTCTCACCTCCTGCTGGAGAACAGCAGGTGGCCATCTCCAGACAGCAGCCCCCAGACAGCGGTCAGCGGTCAGCGGTCAGTGGTCAGCCATCCTCTGGAAGAGCCCAGCCTGAGGCCGGAGGCGGGCAGACAGCAGCCGCCTTGAGAACCAGCAGGCTCCTGGCTCCTGCGGCGGGAGCTCAGTGGGTTTTGGTCGCTTCACACTGTCTGCTGCTCCTAATGGGTGTCCTCTGCTCCCCGACATAGTCCCCAGACGCTCCTCTTACATCTCAAGGGAAGCTCAAGATCAGGGCCTTGTGCGGCCACGCGTCCCTGTTGGGGATGAAGGAAAAGGCGCCCTGCTGTCATCACTCCCGCGGTACAGAGAAAGGACTGAGACGGCTCGGCCGCCGGCCCCAACCTGGATATTCCCAACACCGTGGCTGTGCTGTCTATTTGTTGACTGCCCTTAAACCTTGGCTCCTGTTTTGCTGGTGGACACATGCACCCCAGCCCCCGTTTCATCTCGGTTTGAAGATCATGCCACACAGCCCTGAGAGATCTGGAAGCTGTGAAGCTCTGCCACCTCAGCTCCCAGGGCTGGGCTGGGGCCTGGCCAGGAACGGGGCGTGTGCCGGCTCTCACAGAGCGTCAGTCCCCTCGACGTAGGCTAGCGAGTGCAGGGCAGACCTGGGAGGGCAGCTTCCTCAGGGAGGCACCCCTGATAGTAACTGCTGAGGGGAGGGGAGAAGATTAAGATAGACATTCGAAGTCCCCAAGTGTCACCAGAGATGAGAGAGCGAGGAGGTCGTCATGGGGACTGAGTGTGAGGAGCTGGCAGGAGGGAGGCGGGAGCCAGTGGTGCCTCGTTACAGAGTCAGTGAGGGGCCGCTGTGGAAGGCCTCAAGCAGGACAGGAGTCACAGCTGCACTGCATCCCCATCTGCAGTGTAGACCAGCAGCTCTGGAACTTGAGCGGCACCAGACTCCCCCTTGGGGCTGCCAGCCCCACCCTGAGGCAGGGCTGTGAGGGCCTAGGAGTCTGCATTTCTAGCAAGTTCCCAGGTGATGTGTTCCTGCTGGTCCAGGGGCCACACTGGGAGAAGCACTTATGGCAACATCATTCCCTATCTCGGATGCACGTGGAAGTCCCTTGGGAGCTGGCCCGAGCCTGGGCCCACCGAGGCAGAAAGCCAGTCTCTGCAGGTGGCGTCCAGCACCAGGCAGCTCTGGCCACAGCCAGGCTTGAAAACTGCAGCCCTGAGGCCACTCTGCAGAAAGCAGGACCAACCGGCCCCAGGGGCTCAGAGAGCGCAGATGGCGTGCTTCACGGGTGGGGGGGAGACTGTCCCTCCTCAGTGTGGTGGGGTCTGCCGGCTGCTCAAACGCTTGTGAGAGGGCACCTGGAGTGACCCCGAGATTTCCATGTGGTGACATCTGGTATGTGAGGGCATCAGGAGGGGTGTGGTGCCGGAGGCTCAGATTTCAGGGCCAAGTGCTCAGAGAAAGGGGCGGCTTTATGCGCCAGGTTTCATGCATGCTGAGTCGAGGTGCCTAGAAACATGTAGGTAGAGAGTTCTGGAAGGCCAAGGGACCGAATGCCTGGAGGTGCCAGAGAAGTCAGGACTGGAGCTTCTGGTCTCTGAAAAGCAGTGTTCACAAAGGCTAAAACCCAGGGGCTGGCTGAGATCTGCAGGGAGGACGCGGGAGGGAGAAGAGCAGCGCCGAGCTGGAAACCGGACCTTCTGGGGAGAAGAAAAGACACCAAGAGAGGACGACGATGCTGGGGAGCCAGAGAGGGCCAGCGGATGGAGGTCTACCCAGACACAGGCGGACCTCACTGAGCAGGGGGCAGCGCCCACAGAAGGCAGGGCAGTAAAAGGAAGGGGAGGAAGCTGAGATGTGGAGGGTGTGTCTGTTCTGGGCTGAGAGATGGGGAGACAGGTGGGGCAGGAGGGGCGGCATCCCCAGGGCAATTCGTCCAAGATGGGATCCTGAGCTGATCTCAGATGGAGCGGGGAGGTGGGCCCAGAGCCAGGCAGAGGGAACAGGGAGGGAAAGAGGTCTGGGGCTTTCTACGTGGTGGTCCCAATTGTGGGGGTGAAGTAAGAGTCGAGGTTCTTTGCTCAGAGTGAAGAGGAGGGGAAGGGGGCTCTAGAGAACAGTGGAGAAGGTGTGAATCCATGCTGAGTGAGCAGCAAAGCTGAGCCAGGACTCAATCATTCGCAATTGAGGTTGTTTCCAGTATCCTGTTATTTTAATTAATAAACAAACATGCACAGATCTCGAATTCCTGGTCAAAGGTATGAATATTTTTAATGTTCTTGATTATACTGTCAAATGACTTTCCTAAAAAGGCACGCTCATGCATAGTTCACCATTTGTGGGGTGATTTTGAGTGAGCCCTGATCACACCTTCGTCGCGGTTTCATTGAGGATTCCCGTTGCCTTCTCTTCTGGGTTTGCACACCCCGTGCACGAGTAACAGTTCTGCTTCTTCTTGCCCATGTGGAAAAAATTTCTCTTTTCCGTGTTCTATTTTGTTGGTTAAATTTGAAAGATGTTTAGTGGTGGAAGCAGCAGTGGGCATTGCTGATGAGGGAGAAGCTTTGAGCAAAGCTCTCCCCCATGGGCTTCCAGGTCCTTCGGCCCCTGAAATTATATGCAGAATTGTCTCTTGTGCACACAGGCATTTTTTTCTGAGGAAAGTTTCCACGGCTTTCCTCAGATAGTCCAACAACGGCTCCACAACCCAAAAAATGCTTAGAGTGTGACCTGGCATTTCATCACTACGCGTGGTGCTCCCTGAGCCCAGGGTTAATCGTCCTGACTAGTGAGTCCTAAGAAACTGTCATTCTGTTTAATTAAAAATAACAAGGATTAATGAATGTCTATTGAGATAAGTACTTTTTAATTGACATATGGATGTAATATATTGTATTAATCATAATGCTGTATTTTCTTTGAATACCTGGGAAAATCTACTTGGTCGAGGTGTGTGGAGGTTTTTAACATGCTTCTAAATTAATTTTATTTTATCCTAAATATTTTATTTGAGATTTTTCCTTCTGTATTTATAAGTGAAATTAGTCTATAATTTTTTGTTTATTGTTTGTTTTAGTATATTGTCTGGTTTTGATATCAGACATGCCAGTTTCATAAGTAAAATGCTATACTTTTATTTGTTATTACATTCTGGAACAACTTTTATATCCCAGGAATAATTTGTTCCTTAGAAGATGAGGGGGCTGGCCTTGTGGTGTGGTGGTTAAGTTCATGCACTCTGCTTTGGCAGCCCAGGTTTCGCGGGTTCAGATCCCAGGTGAGGACCTACACCGCTCATCAAACCGTGCTGTGGCAGCATCCCACATATAAAGTAGAGGAAGACTGGCACAGATGTTAGCCCAGGGACAGTCTTCCTCAGGGAAAAAAAAAGATGAAAGAACTCACCTGTTAAAACAGCTTGATCTCAGAGCTGTTTTTACAGATTATACTTCATCAATTTTCTAATAAATTTTTTCCCAGGTTATTGCTGTTTTCAGCTTTCCTTACATCTGTTGTGGTAGTTTTTACTCTCAGAATATTACCCGTTTACTTACGGTTTGACTGTGAGCATGGAGTTACGCAGAGCACTTTTTCTAATTAGAACGCGAATGTGAATGAAACACAGTCTAGCCGTTCGTTTCTTGTTATTTTCCTTCTTTTGGTATTTCGTATGTGTGTCCATTATACTGGCCTGTACAGTGCGGTCGCTGAGCCGCTCTCACTCGCTCACCTCGGCAGCTCCCTGTGGAGCAGGCACTGCACACCAGCACCATTCTGGGCATTTTGTATCTGCATCAATAAATAAAAATCGAGAGCCCGCGTCTTGTGGAGTGTCTGCCAGAAAGGCCTGACCTTCTGGCTCCTTCTTTTTTGTGCTTTTATCATTATTATTTCCTTCTTGCTTTACTTGGCTTGTTTTATTATTTTTCCAGCTTCTTTAATTGAATGCTTTATTTTCTTATTTATTAACAAAGGCATTGAAGGCTGTAATTACAACTCTGTTTATAACTTGGTTTGAAATGTTCCCATTTTTTAAATTTTTCAAACAAATTTACTGGTTTTCTAGTTTTATTTTTATACTTTAAGAGTTTACTTAGGAAATAAGTTGGGCATTCGTTACTTGCACTGCTCTCTTCAGTTTTACAATCACGCGTCTCGTATTCCGTGAGCTTTAAAGATGTAGGACTTTGTGTCTCTGGTTATTTGTGTCTGTTCTGTCTACGTGTGTTTTATTGCTGCCTGTGCAATCATTCATTCATCCCACAAGTGTCTAATGATCCTGCTGCACACATAGTGAATTCCCACCTGGCAAAGACGTGGGGGCCCGTAGCACTCTCTTCATTTGCCTTATCCGGATCTGAAGTTAAAGGGAAAACACTTCCATCTATTCTCTTGTGAACAGTCTTCCTAATATTTAAGGTTGCTTCTCATTGGCTGAACTGCCCTTGTGGACAAGGAGGAGGCCTGGGCCTCGGGTCCAAGCTGTGTGTGAATGTGGTTCTGACCTCTAGGAGCAGCTGGAATCATGAAGAATAAAATGCAGTGCTCACGGCAAAGATCGGGCAGGGACCACGGAGACCTCAGAACCAAAGCCTCACTCTGCCAGCCCCAGATGGGGACAGGCACGCTCTGAGGGGCCTGAGGCCACGGGTCTAACGGGGGACCCCAGGGAAGGAGGCCGGGTGGAGGCAGAGCCGGGGACAACTCTGGAGTCTGCAGACGGGGCACTACGTGGACCCTCTGTGCAGTTCTTGAAGCTGCTTAGCTGGTTCAGCCATTTCTGATATAACCGTGCTCAGCTCCCCAGGGACCAGGTTCTAAACGTTAATTCTTATTCTGCAGTTCTGTCCATGTAGATGGTAGTATAGAGATTGGATGCCACCCAGAAAAACCCTAAAAGTCATTCATCTTCCGCCTTCTGCAGAAAGCCCTCATTGTTTCTTGTGATTTGCCTCATTCTCTCAAAAAGTGGCTTTGAGAAAAGTTTCCTGTCGGCGAAGCACCATGCATGGGTCTGTGGCCGTTAGCTGGTCTCCCTTGCCTTCATTCCGGACATTGCTCATGGCTGTTTTGTGGTCTGTTCTGATTAGACCTTCCCAACGCTGCCTTTGACTCCAGGTTTCTAACTCGCTCTGGGTCTGCTCTGCTTCCCTGAGGCCTTAGCAAGGCAATTTGCCCGTAACAAAATTAAGGCTTCCTAAATGATTGAAAACCAGGGATGTGTAAAGCTCAGACCAGCTGTAAGTGAACTGACACAAGCTGAAATTCGGGTGTTCTTTCTTCTTAGTGAACACAGAAACAAGGAATTTAAACTCACACCTGTCCCCATTTCTAGCTCACGTGTCATTTCCTGGGACAGTCAGTCCCCAAAACACGTTCCCGTGGTGAACGCATGTCTGAGTCCCTCGTGGGTGGGACTCTGCTCTCCGTCTCCCTGTTTCCCAAGGCACCACAAAGTGTCTGGGTCCAAGTAAGTGTTCAGTGAATGTGTTGAACAGGATGAATTTAATTAGCCAGTGATAGCAAACATGCTCAGCAAGAAATAAGAATCTTACGTAAGAAACTGGGGGTAAAAAACTCCTTCTACAAATCACCCAAAAACGATAAATGAGGTATAACAATGATGCTTTGAAATGCATAGCTGAGATTTGAAGAAAAAGAGAAAATCTCAGAACAGAGCTGAGAAACAGGTGCCAGGCAGCAGGGGTGTCTGGTTCCCGGGGCATCTGCTGGCTCATTAATGAGGAGCGAGGATGAGCAGCCTCACGGAGCAGATGAGGTGGGAGGCTGGAGGCAAGAGCTAGACCAAGTATCTGACCATGGAGGTGACAGGGAAAGTTTTCTTTATCCACCTGCGCATTCCTTGGGGATGATTTTAAATCTCTCCTGAGAGTCTGTCACCGTGAGGCCCGCCTGTGAGTCGGGTTTTTCTGTCTACGTCACCTGCATGGTACAGGAACTCTGAGCTCAGACCTTCACGCAAAGCGCTCCTGGAGTGGTGGCCTCGAGGGCTCCTGGCAGAAGCAAACACAGCTTCCCCTGGAAGGAGGCGTCTCCCCGGGCCTCACAGACCCCCACTGACCAACTCCAGAGAGGAGCTCACGTTCCAAGTGGACAGACTACGTGGAGAAAGAAGCCACTGTAAACCAAGGTCAGCCAGTGACAGACAGTGAAATCACGTCCTCGAAACCTCAGGTAATGGAGTCATCAGGCACAGAATGCAAATACATTCATTTAAAATGTTTTTTTAAAAAAGAGGATGTTGAAAATATGAACCAGAAACAAGATACTCTTAAAAAGGACTGTATCTGGGAACAAAAAGAAAATCAAGCAGATGTATCCAACAGCCAATCAGACATAGACGAAAAGAGAGTTCTGGAATGGGAGGGTAGATAGAACCTGCAGATGCAGCGCAGAGCAGGAGAGGGGCAGACGGCAGAAAGGGCTCGGAGGACCAGGGTGTCAGGTCCAGCACAAATCCGGTCCCGGTCTCAGCGGAACACGGAAGGGTGATGGCCGAGAGTCTTCACAATTTTCTTCACAATCTGCATCCTCAGATGCAGAGAGCCTGGCCATCCCAAATACAGTGAATAAAAAGAGATCCACAGCCAGGCAACTGGTGAAACGAAAATGCCAGAGCTGAAGGCCTTCGACATTCAGCGCGAAGGACGGGTGCCCATGCAGGAACAGGAGCAGCAGGGCAGCTGGCGCCCCACAAGTTCCCGTCCACTCGGAATGGGGCGCCAGCTGGACCTCCACTCAGAAATGAAAGAGGAGACGTTTCCAGAAAAACAAAAGCAGACAGGATCCACAAACAGCAGACCCTCGTTAAAAATGCCTGAAGAAGGTGCTTCAGAAAAAAATTAATCAGAAGGAAGAACTAAGAATCAAGAAAGAATGTGAGCAAGAAAAAGGGGGAACCTAGCAGATGTTTAAAGCAATAATGAAATGGGGGGCACTAAGAACCAGGGGCAGCAAACTCTGGGCAGCAAGCAGCCCACGGATAGGGTGACGGGAGTGATACGAGGTCCACGTGCAGGGTAAACTGCCTGATCAGAGTGGGCAACAGCAGCACGTCCTGTGTGGGAGCACCGACCACAGCGATCCGGCCGCTCGGACTGCTGCCCTGGCACCTTCCCCACGACTTACTCAACGCGGCTTTGGTTTTGGTGTCTGTTAGCAGGTATGTGTTGTCCTTGTGTTGTTTTCTAGGCTTTGGGGAGGTTTGAAATACTGCATTTTCCAGCTGTTTAACCTGGACTCTCATCACCAGATGCAATGATGGAAAGCTGCTCAGAATCCCCCGGTCCTGTTTGTAATCCCTCAACCAGGAGAGAAAATAGAAAAAGGACAAAACCTAAAATTACGGTTTTCGAGGACATTTTTGGAACCCTAGCATGTCATCTACTTTCTTCCTGAAACTAAGCTGTAGGGCACTGCAGTCTGAAAGCTAGAAACTTGAGGAAATTCCACAGGGACCAACGTGTAAGGCCTTGGCAGGAAGTCGCCTCCTAGAAGGAAGTGGCAGCCTTGGCTGCTGCCTTCACACAGCTCAGCTGTGACCCCTTCAGAGCACCTGCCATCTTCACTAATTAAGACCCAACTCGCCCCAAGAATTCATCAAGAGAAGGAGAGACCACACACACCGTGGAACGCAGAGGTCTCCGTGTGGGAACACTTCCCTCCTAGACTGAAACATCCTTGCTTCTGATTGGAAGTTGGTCATGTCTGTTGACAGGACGGTCTTAGGAAGATCACAGGGCCTGGGTCCCACCCCCACCTCAGCGAGTCACTCGCTCGTGGAGTTGAGAGAAGCTCAGTGATTTCACACAGCTGACCTCCAGGAAGGGAAGGGAGAGCCATCCTGGTATCTGGTGTCAGGTGCCAGGAGGGCTCAGGTTTTCAGTAAACAATTGATCATTCCGTGTTTTTGGCTTTGCAGCTCAGTCCTGGGGACGAAGGGGCCAGGCCTTGGGAGTTAGCCCGAGGCACCCTCCCCTGGGCTCTTGAAAGGGAGGGTCTGCAGTGAGGGTGGGCAGCTCCCGAAGGGTCTGCTCACACCAGGTGCTGGACACTGCTCTGCTGGGCCACAAACAGCACTCGACGACGTGGGTGAAGCGCTTCCCTGTGTTCAGCAAGCGGAACGTGAGCGTCGAGTCTGTGAGACTCTCTTTGCCTCCTCCCAGGCCTCGACAGAATGCCCAGGGCTCGCCAGCGCTTCTTTCCAAGCCAGCGCTGGAGCTGACCTGCCTGCCTGAGGCTTCCGGGGTCGCTGCATCTCCTCGCGCCCTCTCCCTCCGAGCCCGCGTTTCCTGCTTGATTGCGCTCCTTTTCTCTGCTGGGAATCGAGGCATTTTCAGAATCTCATGAGCAGCGAGACTCTGTACACTCTAGAGAGTTAAAACATCCATATTGAGCTGAGAGTTTTCTATTGAAAGAAAGGTCGAAACTGCGGGTGCTGAGATGAGCAAGGCTCTATCCACGAGGGTGTCGTCCTCCCACAGGCCGAGCTCTGCTGTCGGGGGAACATCAGTGTCGTTGTGACCCTGTGTGCTCGATGCGTGAAGAGGAAGACTCCACCTGACCTCTCCAGGCTGCGACTCCCCATCGCATTTCCTGCTCTTCCACACCCAGAGGCTCACGTGAGCGCAAGCCCTGGAGCTGTGCAAGAAGGCAGCGGCTTCCACAGGGACCAGAGCATCTGCTCCGTCTTCCGAGATGTGGGATTCAAGTGCACGAGTGTCAGTTACATGATGACGGTTGAGTCTGGTCTCCAGTACTAGTGGAACTTTCCACGAGGATGGACACGTTCTCTATCTGCTTTGTCCAGTGTGGCAGCCACTGGCCACACGTGACTTTGAGTGCGTGAATTGTGACCAATCCAGCTGAATAACTGCTGGATTTCCTGCTGGATTTAAATGAGTTTAAATTTTAATTAATTTTAATTAAATTAAACTTAAAGAACCACATTGGGCGAGAGGCGTATTGGGCAGCCCAGGTGCAGACTCCTTGAAATTTATAATGGGGCCTTGGTCGGCCTATTGAGGTTTAACACAGAAAAAAGTCTCGTCTAAAATTTATTAATACATTAGTTTGCCAGATCAAACTTCAGGCTAACCTTGATTGTTTGAACTATTCGAGAGGCTGTACTAATTAATTCAGTTTTCTCATTAAATATTAACTAGAGACTCATTTTTTCCCAGACTTTATTTCTAAAATGTATTACTAGTCCACTACCAAGCCTTCAAGACAAAGTGGTATTAAGTAGAGAGAAAACTTTCCTGGAAATGTGGCACTTTGATTGGAAAGAACAAGGTAGGGTGGGTAATGGGTGCCATGCAGACGAGCCTGCAGGGGCCCACGGACCTGCCCTGCCGGGAGCAGAGGCTGCCCACTTCACCACGCACCTCTGACAGCCCCGTGGAGCTGCAGGAGCAGGGCCCAAGAGGACAGCCTGCCAGCAGACCTGTTGTCGGTGGGGCTGCCTCTCCAACCCCAACCTGGACCCTGAGTTGGCCCACTCTGCTCACCAGGCCTCGGCTCCTGGTGACTGTCGGACGCTCACAGTAAACACAACCCTTCTCTAGAGGAGTTTGGACCAAGCTGCCTTTAGAAATCAGCAGCCGTGAGGACCGTCTCCTACATCCACACTCCTCCCGGTGCCCAGTGCAATGTAAAACCCAGCGAGATCAGGACTTATTTACAAAATCAACCCATCCCTGAGGCTTCCAGGGCCGTCTCACGGGAAGCGCCCCTCTGGGTGCAGCATCGGGACAGTGGTCCTGAGGCGTTTGGGGCTGTCTCTGGGGAATTGCCCCTCTGGGTGTAGCCTCAGGACTGTGGTCCTGGGTCGTCTGCAGCCCTCTCTGGGGAATCGCCCCTCTGTGGCAGCATCAGGACAGTGATGAGACAGAGAAGCTGGCGACGTCTTCGAGTCACCCCCTCCCTGCTCCAGTTTCATAAGAAAGATGCAAACCATGCAGTACCCCAGAGTTATCATGAGTGATTACACTTCCTTAGAGGTGTTGCTGGCCTGCCATGACTAACACTGAAGTCATCCCTGGAGGCCCCATTCCTTCTGTGTAGGTTCCTTGTTGTAATAGGGCTCCCAGCGCTAATGTCACAATGATTATCATTAATCCCCCCTCTCCTGATGATTTCATGGAGTTTAAAAGTATCAAGCCATGTAGCCTGCTACACCCAGAAGTGTCAAGGAAACTACAATTACAAGATACTGCAGTGCAGCCACCAGGTCTGGGTTAGCAGAGTCCCTTTGTTTGAGTGTCTTCCGTGTGCCTGTAAAGGCATGTGGTTTTTGGTTTACTCAGACCCTGTGTCCACACAGCTTGTTCCCCACCCTGGAGGGCTGAGCCCGTTCCAACCCCTTTGGGATGGAGATCAGAGCCTCCTTTGTACGTGGTCCAACCTTTCCTTCGCTCCCTGTCTCTCTCGCCCCTTCCTTCCTCCCTCTGTCCTTCCCTCCTTCCCTCCTTCCCTCCTTCCTTCCCTCCCTCCTTCCTTCCCTCCTTCCTTCCTCCCTCTGTCCTTCCCTCCCTCC
>NC_060274.1:132757171-132777010 GCF_021613505.1 Equus quagga | reverse complement strand
CTTCTCTACGCGGGCATCATCAGTCACCTACTGGTGACACAGTGTAAAAAGGACGTGTCTGGATGTCATTCTGCCGCCAGTTCAGTGTGTAACAATTGCTGAGAAGAGCCCAGAGCCCAGAGCCAGTGTACACTTCTGGGCTCTGCCTTCTTCCTGGGCCACCGAAATGCTGTCCCCGTCCCGCCTGCATCTGTCAGATGTGCTTGTTTCTCTGATGCCACTTCCTTGGAGAGCCGTGACAGTGAGTCGATTCTAACATCCATATTATAAAAATAACACACTCCGTTGTCCTGGTGATTACGCCCAGAAAGCAGAATTCTTTGCAGTCGCTGAAGATTTATTCCCCATAATACCCCATAAGCCAAGAGAGCAGTAAGTGACCATGTTCTTATTTTACACACAGAGAAATGGAGCGACTTATTTCTTAGGCCGAGTCCCAAAGTGCAGGGCAGACCTGGCTACCACACACATAGCCTAGTTCTGTGGGGAGTCTCTGGGCGGTCGCTGCAGCCCATCCTCCAGTGTGTATGTGACCCAGGGACCTGACACAGCGTCTCTGCACCCACAAGCGCAGCAACAACTGCAGTAATTGCTAACACGCGCCGTGCCTGCACTTTACAGGTGCTTCTAGATTAGTCCTGCAACTTCTCCACCAGGTGAGAGCTGCTGCCCCGGTTTTACCAGTGAGAGAAAGGAGGCCCAGGGAGGTGCCGCACATTCCAGCCCGTGCGCTGGTGACCGCAGAGCCTGACTCACGACCGCGTGCAACACCCCCTCACCTTGGGAGTTGGCATGTTCTGAAAAGTCCGTTTCCAGCCGTCGTTAATGAGCAGATTTCTGCCCGGCTTGTCTGGAAGCCACACTCTCAGTTACATCCATCATCCGTTAGTAGAGCCATACTTGGAAGTGAAGCTTTAAATTGAGTGCTGGGTAATGAAGGACGCAGCTAAGACACTCCACAAACATGGAGCGTGTGGGATGAATGTGTGCTCTTCTCCGAGTGGTGACAGTGAATCCCAAACCCGCTCTCGGGGTGAGAAGGAGGGAAAGGGGACAAAGACGAGGAAGGGAAGGTGGTTTGCAGGATGAACACAGCCGGCGAGAGGAGCGGCAGTAACCCAGCAGCCTGGGCGTGGGGAACTGTGTCCAGAGAGCAGCAGGGATGGGAGTGCAGGGCAGGCAGGGGTCCTGAGCAGGTCCCACCACGCACCAGCCCTCTGCGGCTCCAGCTTGCTCCTGAGACCCAAGGAAATTTACTTTATATTTAATATCTTCATTCACTGAGGCTCTGCAGCAGCATTAAATACAGAAAAATAAACCTTTATTAGTGAAGTACATGTTCAAGCGGGTGAGTGTTGTATGTGTTCAAGTGGACACCACGTCCAGATCAAGACACAGGACACTGTTAGCACCAGAAGCCGTCCCCGAAGCCACTGTCCACAATCCCCGCTGCCCAGAAAATAGCATCGTTCAGGTTTCCGTCACCATAGGAGGCTTCTGCCTCGTCTCTGGGTTCTGTCATTCAGCATTTTGTGGGGAGATTCATCGATGTTCTTGTGTGTAGTTATCCTGTTCTCTTTCACTGCCGTATGAATGTAGCAGCGTTTATTTATCCAGTCGACTGTTCATGGATGTACAGGTGACTCTCAGGTTGGAACTGTAGCAAATAATGCTGCTATGAATATTGCATTATGCATTGTCTCTTGCACATGTGGACACACTTCTTTAGATATACATGTGTGTGTTTTTACATGTCTACACATTTATATTGGTTTATTTCATATTTATATTACATTCACTAGTCATAGGCTATGCATAGGTTTAGTCTCTCTAGATACTGCCAACTAATTTTCCAAAATGTTTGTACCATTGCACACACCTACCAGCAGTGAATGACATTGCTATTTGCTCTGCATCCTTGCCACCATTCGTTATTGCCAATTTGTAGATTTGGCCATCCCATTGGGTCTACAGTAACATGGAATCATGGCTTTAATTTGCATGTCCCTGCTGGATAATGAGGTCATATGTGTGGAAGTCATTTGTTTGAAGTACAAGTTCAAGTGTTTGCTCATTTTTCTATTCTGTTGCCTCTCTTTAACTCATTTTTAGGAGTCATATAGTGGAGTCTTTTGTCAGATATGGGTGTTACAAATTTTATCTCCACATCTGTGGTTTGACTTCATTGCCTTAATGAGTCTTTTGATCAACAAAACTCTTAATTTTAATGACGTCGCTTATCATTTCTTTGTTATGGTTAGTTCTTCCCGAGTCCTGTTTAAGAAGTCTTTGGTATCCTCATCTTTATTATTGCCTAGAAATTTTATTACTTTAACTTTTCATATGTAAGTTTATGATCCACCTGCAGTTTAATTTTGTGTGTGGCGTGAGGCAGGGCTTCTGGTCATTCGTTTTCTTCAGGATGTGTATCCAGTTTATCCAGCACCGCTCACTGAGAAGACTGTCCTTCACACGGCTTTGCAGAGGTGGCCGTGCGATGGTGTCTCCTGGGACTGGACACTCTGTTCTGTTCCATTTGGCTCTCTGCTATCACTGGTCCATTTTCACGCTGTTGTCATTGCTGTACCTTTATAATACGTCTTGATTTCCAGCAGCATATGCCTGTTGACTCTTCTTCTTTGTTAGGAAGAGTTTCCAGTTGTGCTTACATGTGAATTTTTCAAAATCAGCTTGTCAGTTGCCATTAAATAAAATGCTACTGGGATTTCATTTTTGATGACAGTGAGTCTATAGATCCACTTGGATGGACTGGAGATCTTTATGATTTTGAATCATCTAACCTGTGATCAAAGTGTATACTTCCATTTGTTTAGGTTTTTTTCAGTTTCTTTCAATAATGATTTGTGGTTTTCTGAGTAAAAGACTCGCACATCTTTTGATAATCATTCCTAGGTATTTGTTTGTGCTATTGTATATATTTTGTAAAACTCCCTTCTAATTGTTTCTAGAAAAAGAATTTATCTCTGTATATTAATCTTGCTTCAGCAACCTTGCTGAATTTATTTATGAATTCTATAATTATTCTGTAAATTCACTTGGATTCTTCTATGTGCAGCTTATGTTTTTGTGAAGCACAGTGTTGAACAGAAGGGACTGGAAACACCTTTTCTTACTTCTGGGCTCGGGGTGCGAGCTCTCAATACTTCACTATAAGCATGACCTTGGCTGCAGATATTTTGAAGATACACTTTACCAGATTAAGAACGTTCCTTTCAGTTCCCAGTTTTATGAGTTTTTAATCATGAATAAGTATTGAATTTTATCACTATTTTTCTGCATATATTGAGGTGAGCAGATGGTTTTTATCATTTTTTTCATTTAGTGTGAAAAATTGCATAGATAGGTTTTCTAATATTAAATCTACCTTTCATTCCTCAAATTAACCCCACCTAGTTGTGACATATTATTCTTTTACTATATAGCTGGGTTTAATTTTCTAATATTTTGTTGAGGATTTTTGCATCTACATCCATGAATTTAATCTACAATTTTCCTTTCTTATAAAATTAGGCTTTGATATGACAGTTATACTGGCCCCTAAGTGAATAAGAAAGCGTTCCCTCTTTCCTATTCTTTGGACTAGTTTGGGTTAGATAAGGTGCTGTTTCCTCCTTAATGTTCATAGAATTCACCAGTGAAGTCGTCTTGGCTGAGAATTGTCCTGGAAGACTTATTTTTAGATTCAAGTTTTTAAAAACAGACATGATGATTCAGATTCTCTATTCTTATGTTAGTTATAAGTTGTATTTTTCAAGGAATCTATCCATTTCATCTACATTTTCTAGGTTCCCTTATTATATTTTTAATGTATATAAGAGCTGTACTGATATCTCCTGTTTCATTCCTGGTATTGGCAATTAGTTTTTCCTTCTTTTTATCTTGATGAAGCTTACTGAATAAAGTTTTATCAATTTTATCAGTGTTTTCCTAGAACCAACTTTCGACTTTGTTGGTTTTCTCTCTTGTATGTTTATTTATTAATTTACTGACACCCTCTAATCTTTATTTCTTTCCTGCTGCTTTCTCTGGTTTTAATTTGGAGTTCTTTTACTAGCTTCTGAAGATAAATACTTAGAACATTCATGTTCAGTCTTTCTTTGTTTAAACTGCGTTTATTTATATCTACAGATTTACCTCTCAGCCCTGCTTCAGTTCTGTCTTTCAAGTTTTAAGATGTCTGTGTGTTTCCCATTATCATTTAGTTCTAATTTTTCTAAGCTCTTCTTGTGACTCTTTGTAACTCGTAGGCTATAGAAGTCTGCAGCTTAATTTCCAGTTCAGCTCTTTGTTGATCGTTTCTGGCTTGACGTGTGATGATCAGAGAGGAGCTGCATGAATTCAACCCTCTGAAACTTGTTGAGACTTGCTTTGTGATCCAGAATGTGGTCTGTTTCAGTAAAAGTTTCCTTTTCATGTGAAAACAACGTAAACTCTGCAGTTATTGTTTGTTATGCCTCATTTGTCATTTACATTGTTTGATCATGTTATTTAAATATTCCAAATCTTTAGTGATTGTTGTAACTACTTGTTCTGTCAGTTACTGAGAGATACATGTTAAAATCTTCAACTATAGCTGTGGACTTGTCTATCTCTCATTTTATTCTTTTTCTCTGTTTACTTTATATATTTTAAGGTTATGTTATTAGGGACATACAGTTTAATGTTTTATCTTCCTATTAAACTCTCTGTGTTCAGTAATGCCCCTTGCCTTAAAAATCTACTTTATCTGATGTTCATGTAGTTGTCTTAGCTTTCTTTATTTGCTGTTTGCAAAGTATATTGTTTTCTATGCTGTTACTTTGAACTTCTGTGTTTTTTTTTTTTTTTAAATGTTTTCCTAGCCTGAATCTTTATGCCTCTATCAACTTTTTTTTTTTTTTTTTTTAAGATTTTATTTTTCTCCTTTTTCTCCCCAAAGCCCCCCGGTACATAGTTGTATATTTCGTTGTGGGTCCTTCTAGTTGTGGCATGTGGGACGCTGCCTCAGCGTGGTCTGATGAGCAGTGCCATGTCCGCGCCCAGGATTCGAACCAACGAAACACTGGGCCGCCTGCAGCGGAGCGCGCGAACTTAACCACTCGGCCACGGGGCCAGCCCCAGAACTTCTGTGTTTTATATTTAATTTGGGTGTCTTATAAGTTCCACTTAATTGGTATTTGCTTTTTATTTCCAGTCCAACTATTTTTATTTTTAGATGAAGTATTTGTACACTCACATTTAGACTCCTTACTCACAACTTGGAGCTCTAATCCACCTTCTGTCTGTTTGCTTTCTCTTGTCTCAGCTCTTTGTTGCTTCTACACTCATTTTGTGTTTATTTTTTAATTGATCAAGTATTTTTATTATTCTACTTTTCCCCTTTTACATGGTTAGTTACATATTGTTCTTATGGCTGTCACCCCAGATTTACAGCATGCATGCTTGTCTCATGGAAGTTAACCTCCAGTTACTGTTTTTACTACTTCCAGTCAATAGAAAGACTTTACATTTTAATTCCATTTACCCCCTCATGCCTTTTGTGTTATTGTTACGTATTTTAATTCTACATATAAATACCACAAGATTTCATTATTATTGTTGTTGCTTTAAAAGGCAGCATTTATGTAGTTACCCGTACATTTATCTTTCTTGGTGCTCTTCGTCCTTCCTGTATTTTCGTGTTTCCATCTGGGATCATCTTCCTGCTGCCTGAAGATCAACCTTTGGTGTTTCTTCCAGCACGGCCTACTGAATGAGTTGTCCTGGTTTTTGATTGCCTGAAATCATCTTAGTTTTGCCCCCGTTGTTGAGGACATTTTGGGGAGTGTTGGGTTCTCCGTAGAAAACATCGCACTGAAGACGGGCATCCTCACTTTCGAGAAGTCAGCTGCTGGTCTCAATTGGTGTTCTGTTGAAGGAACGCGTCTTTTTCTCTGTGGGCTTTGAATTTTTTTTTGCTTTATTTTTGGTTTTCTGCAGTTACACTGCCATGGAAATTAATGTGGTTTTCTTTGTATTTCTCCTTCTTGGGGTTAATGGAGTTTCTTTAATCTGTTATTGTGTTTTATCAGTTTCAAAAACTCGTTGGCTAGTATCTCCTCAAACATCTCTTCTATCTTAATGCTCTCTCCTCTGAAACCCCCTGTTCACATGTGGTCAAGGTCCTCACCATTTCCCTATATTTCCTGCTAGTTTTCTATCTTTTCCACTATTTTGTTCCTCGCTACTTTAATCTAGACATTTTCTACTAATCAGTTTTCCAATCCATAATACTCTCATTCACTGTGTCTAATCTAATGTTAGACCCAACTATTTAATTCTTATTTTCAGGGATCCTTCTAAGTTTTCAAATTTTCATTTAATTTTTGTAATCAATTACATTCTCTAATAAAATTCTCCATCTCGTCATCCATTTTCTTGAATGTATTACTCAGAGTAATTTTACAGTCCATGTCTTAAAATAGCAGTATCTGGAATATCTACTATCTGCTTTTTTTTTCTTTTTAGCTGTGTTGGGTCATTTGGTCCTATTTCTGTCATACCAGTAATTTTTTATTGAAATTACAAATAATTAAATTGCAGAGGTTTTGGGTGATGTCTCACTCCAGAGAGGATGTAGTTTTCCTGGCACGATGGGCAGACCGCCCTGAGCCGGCCAGGGATCGAGTTGATTTGAGGCTGCGTTTCAGGCTTTGTGGAGGCTGCTTGGTTTCTGGTTTGTCTTTGTTCCTGGGTCTTAGCTCTTCAGGGGTTTCAAATGAAAGCCTGGAAGTCCCTCTACTCTTGACACCCAGAATTTCCACTTTTGTCACTCAGTACATGAGGTTGCTAAAATTTCTTCCAGCTGCTTTGCTTTCTCAGCTGCTGCTTCTTGCTTCATTCCAGCCTCTCAACCACCACTTGAACACCTTGGGGATAAAAAAAAAGGAAAACCTTAGTAGGTAACTCCTACTGGAATTTGGACTCTTTTCCCTGTGTTTTCCTTTCCTCCAGAATCATTGCTCCTCATGTCCGCTCCCTTGAAAGCCCTTATCTTCCCGTGTTGTCCACTCTGCCCAGTGACTGTTATAGGCTCCAGGCTTCTGCCTTGTAAATGGCCGCTATGCCCTGAGGCAAGAGTCAGCCAACAGCAGGAGGAGGGGTGGGCGATGGACACATCTCTGTGCTTTTTCCCTTCCCCCAGGGTCCCTGTCCTTCAAGTCCCAGCTGCTTTGGCTCCTCTCGAAGCCCTTAGACAACTTTTTGAACTATGTTGGCCCTTTGGTGGGAGGGTAGTCAGATAAGCTTCTCCTCCGAAGCCACAAGGGGACGTCCACTTCAGAATATATTTTTTAATGTTCTTAAGAGTTTTTAACCTAAATGTAAACCTAAAACGTTAATGTGTGATGGTCTCCGAAGCGCATTTGTGTGCAACAGCTTGTTTCCTAATGACTCTAAACATTTACAAGTCAGGTCACACGTCCAGCTAAGTCTTCTTCACAAACACAGAATTTGTGTTAAAAGAGAAGTATAAATAAAATGTTTCGAACATTTTTTAGAGAGGCAAGATATCACATAAAGTAGTTCAAAGACAGGTCATTTGATGTTGCTCTTGAGGAAATTCTCTGCGTACAGCTTGGTCTTCACATCGGGGATGTGGGTGCACACCGCTGCAGGCTCAGGACCCCGTGCGGCTGCGCTTCATGCATTTACCCTGAAATCCTGTTTCTAGGACTCTAACCTAAGGAGATAGTCACAAGCAAGGGAAGAGATTTATATACAAAAATGTTTATCATAACGCAAAACTGAAAACATCCTAAACATACAATCAGGAATAGTTAAATGACCAACTTCCATAAAAAAGAAGAAAGCTTTAAGATTAAAGCCACATAGGCAATTATTAAAGTGTTGACAAAATCAGTGTTTATCTATCCCTCCCCACCACTCCTGCTTCCATCCCTCCCCCACCACCCCCTTCCCCTCCCTCCCTCTCCCCCCGCCCCCACAGGAAGCTGCATTGCACCCGGAACTACATCCACCTGAACCTGTTCCTCTCCTTCATCCTTCGAGCCATCTCAGTGCTGGTCAAGGACGATGTCCTGTATTCCAGCTCGGGCACACTGCACTGCCCCGACCAGCCGTCCTCCTGGGTAAGGCTGACCCTGCGCACAGTCCTCTCACAGAGGGAGGGTGGCCTGTGTGACCCCTAGCCCCCCAACCTCCCTTCTCACTGCCAACCCCTTTTCTCTGCCTCAACTTCTCGTGGTGATGAAGTCCCACAGCCGTCGGAGGTCCTGGGGCGGGTGGTGGGAGAGCGAGGGCGGTGTCAGGCCTGAGGAACAGAGGGCCTGGCCAAGAGGCCGGGACCCAGAGCAGCCCAGGTCAGCAGGTGAGACGGCGGTGACACAGGCAGGCAAGCGAGCCAAGTCCCAGACATGGCCCAGGTCTCCAGGCTGGAAAATCCTGACATAGATGGACACACACATTGCCACTCTTTTCTCCCAGCATCTCCCAGATCCTGAGCAATGGGCGCTTCCATCCGCTTGCTGGGAGGCAGTCACCTGTGCGGTGCCTGAATTCCACGCAGCGCCAGCCGGGAGCCCCTTGCATGTTGTGAATACGCTTGGGTCCAGTTCTTTGATACGAGGATAAACCATCTTGGTTATTAGTGTCTACGAATGTAGTCTAGGCTGTTCCACACTGCCCGTGCTGTCCTCACCCCCGGCTGGGTTTGTGGTGGATATTAGTGGGTCTTAGCACTGAGTTCATTTTGGTACAACACTGATTGAGCTCTTCCGATATGCAAGTCATCCTACGAAGGTTTTCTCTGCCACCATACAATGCCACGGTGTCCTCAGAATCTTTGGCAGGCGTTTGGTTTCTGGTTGATGGCTCTTAATTTGATGGTAGCTTCTGAGGTTGGCTCCTCTCATCTGTAAGGAGCCAGGATGCTGGCTCTCGTCTCACATTCTGAATGGATGGAATCATCTGCTGGCACTGTGCTCTGGACTCAATGGATTTGAATTAATTTAGTTTTAAGATGATAAAGCCCTTTGTAACGCCACAGAACATCAACTGTGTCGTAGGCCTGCAGGTCGATATATTCCTGGGGACAGTCGGCTCTTGATGCACGTGGATTGAATTAATAAAAGGAGCCTGTTGTGATTACAAAATTAATAACAAGATCCTTCACTTGGCAAGTCTCCACCCACAAGTGGACATTCGGGCCCCTGGCACAGGAGTCTCCAGTGTGCACGACGAGGGTGAGACCCCAGCTCACGAGCAGGGAGCACGTGAGTCTCCAAGCTCTGCTCGGAGAAGCCCTCCTTTCTTAGCCCTTTGCTAAAGGACCTGGTGACCCTGGTGGCCCACAGACACCATGCATTTGACGGGAGCAGCGCTCTCGACTCTCCTGGCTCGTAGACAAGGACCTGACAGGCTCCTCATGAAGGGTCAGGGAGTGGCAGGAACCCAGGGCAGCAAGAGGTGACCCTGCCGTGCGGCCCCCCATGCTAGGAGCACTGCACTCCCTGCTGTGTGTGGGTCTCCTCCCGGAGCCACGCTGTTTGTGGGACGCTGTTGCTGAGCGCCCAGGAACTGAGAGCGCGATTCACCCGTTCTGCAAGAGGACTCTGGGCTGCAGGACCCCAGCCACCCGCCCAGCCTCACAGCACCATGCCCTTGATGGGCTGCCGTCGGGACTCAAACCCGGGACACCGGCAGAACAGGCCTGGCACTGCGTTTCCAGCAAGTTCTCAGGACTGAAGTCTGGGATGGGGGAGCAGGTGCAGGAGTCCTTTGTCCCAGAGCTGTGAGAGCGGAGTGGAGGGTCCCAGCTGCACCCCTGGCACCAGAAATCACCCAGACTCCCGTGCCACCAGAAGAAAGAAGGGAGGGGGGCAGGAAACAGGAGGGAGGAAAGGACGCGCAAGGCAGGAGAGAGTGGGGACAGGAGAGGAGAACTGGGTCTTCCCTGTACTGTCCCCTGGAGAAGGCTGAGGTTTCCTGTAAATTAGCCAGAAACAGCCAGACCTCAGCAAGAGGGACAGGAGTGAACGTCCTTCCCCTCAGCTGTGTTTCTTGGACGTTTTTGTTCCCAGTGGGTTTAGCCAAACCCACATTATTCTCCCAAGCAGAACACCTGGGGCAGCTCCCCAGGGAGGTGCAGGGGTCTTTTCCTCAAGACTGCAGTCGAGCCAAGAATGAGAGGGAGTCTGTCCGCCTTCAAGACAAGGCTCCCCCCTGCCACGCCCCTTCCCACGTGGCCTGGACAGTGGCTGCCCCTGGGCTGGCCAGGCTGCCCGAGGGCAGAGAGGGGCACACAGGCAGTTTCTTCTCATGGAGACCAGAGCAGATGGCATGTAGGATCTACGGGGATTCTCAAAACCCCAGCCTCAGGCTTTCCAAGACGCTCCCTGAGAGCTCGAGTCCCCCTGCCTGGGGGGTCAGGGGTGTACACTGCAGCCATGAGGCCGAAACATCTAAACAAGGACACCCCAGCCCAAAGCTGACCTCTGACCTGGCCACTGCCTGCGGCCTCAGGGGGCTGGGGAGAGCATGGGAGCCAGAGACGTGGGCTGGAGGTCCAGCTGAGGGTCCCACATCCCAGAGGGTCCTGGGCCCACCGAGCTGCCGTGTTAGCCCACAGCCTAGGTCAAAACGGCAGAGGGATCAGGAGGAAGGGAAGCGAGCAGCACAAAGTGAGTGAGAGTCCGTCAAGACGCACATGTGCACATGCACACACACATGTGAAACACATGCACACGTGCACAGAGAGGTTCACATGTGCATGTACATGTGCAAACACAGGCATATGTGTGCAGACACACAGAGGCACCTGTGTACACGCAGAGACATACAAGCACACACATGTGCACACACCCCTTCAGACTCTGTTCTGTCCCGTGTTTGGATCTGTCCCTGGAAGGACTGCTGGTTTGGGGGTTTGCGAGGTGCTGTGGGAGCCCCATGTCCTCAAGTGCACTGCAGCTGTGGACACAGGACACACATGAGGCCACACAAGTGGGCATTGCCATGGGCGTACAACGCTGCCCTTCACTGTATGCAGGCCCACACGTGTCCCCAGCCCTGTAGCTGTCTGCTTCATGGCATTTTCACACATTCAAATAAATTTTTTTGCCTGTTTTTCTTGCTCTTAACCAGCAAGTGCAGATGCCGTGAGTGCCCCAGGGACCAGGGAAACACCTTGCACTCCTGCAGGGCTGGGGTTGACGAGCGTTTCCAGGGTGTTCCTGATTGTGCCTCTGACAGCCCTGGGGTGGGTGTGGCTTCTCCTGAGGAGTTGGGCCTCGAAGAAGCCAGGTGCCTTGTGTGAGGTCATAAAGCTAAACAGGAGACAGAGCCTCCGCCCCCCGTGCCACCATTGCCTGGCTCCTGTGCACACTTGGGCTCCCTCCTTCTCTGTGCTGGTTTGTTTGGTTTTCATCTAACTTCCATGGAAAACCATACTCTAGAGAAAATTAACAACGGGATGAGCGCCTGGGACTCGACCTCCTGCAGGAGCCCAGGTGAAGACGAGGCTCATTCCCCTCGGTGCCCAGCAGCGTGCGGTGGTAGGAGGCTTCTAGCCCAGGGGACGTGTCGGGGTGGAACCTGCTGCTAATGGCCAACTGGCCTTGGCCAGTCTCCTGCCCTGGTGTCCGTGGGGCATGCCGTCTGGTCGGCAGCCGGCCCTGGAGCACCCACGTGGCCCACCCAGCCCGTCCAACCTGACGGAGGAGGATTGAAACCATCGCTGAAAATAAAAGGTCAGCACAGGCTTGTCACTCCCCAAGCCCCGTCCTCAGGGAGCGTGTCGATGGTGAATGAGCAACAGAAAGAAGTACAGGCATGGCGTTTCACAATTTTACCAAGAAAAAGGAATCATCTTCAACACACTCTTTCTGCGTTTTTTCCTTCATTCAACAGGACATCATGGCAATCCTCCAAGTCGACGAGTGTGTCAGGTAGCACAGGAGTGTGTGGCTGTGACGTGATTTATTCAACCGTTCCACCAGTAACGCACACCTTGGTTTTCCGGGATTTACCACCACAGACACACTGCACGTGTCTTCACATTCTGTGTTGTTTCTGTCAGGTGGAACTCAGGAGTGAAACGCATCAAAGGGCTCGTGTGTTTTAAATTGTAATAAATGTCGCTGGATTGCTTTCAAAAGCCAGAGACAACTGACACCTGAACCAGCAACGTGCAGACTCTCCCTCCTGCACGTATGGAGGACGTGGATTGTCACGCTTTGCCCGCTGGTGGGCACAGAGTGCGCCGTCCTGGACGCCTGACACGATTTCTGTGGCTGTTCAAACGAGTGGTGCTAAGTCATGAGTTTCCCAAGTTGGTTCTTCTGGTTCACAGTTGTGTTGTTATGTGTGTCTTTCCACTGATGGTGGCCCAGGTCACAACGTTCACTGGGTGGCTTCCACCAGCCGGATCCCGCTCCTGGCACTGGAGATCCGCGCTCACGTCAATAAACAGAACCAGTATGTGTGAGCACCTCAGGAAGGCAAACTGAACCTCGCACCTCTTAGGAGAGAGAATGGGGGAGCGGGGCCGGAGGTGGGGGTGTGGCGAGGCGGAGGGACGGGATCCAGGGTGAGGGGCCTCACGCTGAAGCTCCTCTCAGCCCGGGGCCGGCCTGGAGGGCTGCTGCGAGTTTGCCATGAGCACATCCACCCCAAAAATATGTGTGAGTATATCCATCCCATATTCACAAGTATATCTACATATGTATGTCTGTATGCCCACCCCAAAGATAGATTTAAGTATATCTACAGACATATATATATAAAAATATTCCATATTCCACATATAAGTATATCCACACACATATATGTAAAAGTATGTCCACATGTGTATATCCACCCCCGTATAGAAGTATATCTACCCATATATATATAAATATATCCACATCCATATAAAAGTCTGTCTATGTATATAAATATGTATGTCCACCTATATATATTTTGAGAAGAGCCTGCAAAGATACAGAAAGAAGAGAAATGAAGTGCATTCTTTTTCAGTACACTGTGTAAACTGAGTGATTAAAAGCAATTTCACACGGCTCATGAAGTTGAAATACCTGGTACGTTTAGTTATATGAAGGTCTGAGAGATTAAAATACTATTATTTGTTTTGTATAACATGTGATTCTTTTCCCTGTGAAAACCCTTTCAAAACTTCAGGGGAAATCATTGATTTGCTAGGTTTCTCTTGTTTTCCCCTTTATTTTTTCACCTCTTGTTAAGAGAAGACGGCAAGGAGGAGCAGCGAGAAGGACAAGTGGGACTGAGAGAGTGGGGCTGAGAACGCAAGACGGTGGTGAGGACGGGAGGAGAGGTCAGGCGAGCCGGCTGAAAACCACACGTTCCAGCGGCTCGCTCTCAAAGTCACGAGTCCCTCACACTCAGGGACGGCTGGGTACTTCTGCCTCGTCCCCCATTACCTTCCAGCGAGTTCAGAGTCCGGGGTGTCACGGGTGGCAGGGCCTCGCTCTAACGTAGCGCACACGTCCAGCCAGCGCCTCGGCACTGGGGTGTCCTTGGCTCCTTACACGAACGTGTGTGCCCCGTGCCCTGGGGCAGCTCCGCCCACCATGAGCCGTTTCTGCTCCAGTGGGGCCACGCTCTCGCTCTGTCTGTGACGTTCCAGGTCGGCTGCAAGCTCAGCCTGGTGCTGTTCCAGTACTGCATCATGGCCAACTTCTACTGGCTGCTGGTGGAGGGGCTGTACCTCCACACCCTGCTGGTGGCCATATTCTCCCCCAGCCGCCGCTTCGTGGCCTATCTCCTCATTGGATGGGGTAAGGACTCCCCTCCCTGGCGCCCCGCGTGTGTGCCCGATGCCCCATCTGCCACCCCAGTGCCTCCAGTTCCTGATCCTCGTCCCCTCTGACCTAAATGCACTTTTTCAGCTCAGAAGAACATTTTGCCGCTCCTGTAGGAGGCGCTTCAGGTCAAATTAGGAAAGGATTTTCCAGGATGACTGGAGGTTCCCACAGGCAACACTTTAATATTTCTGGGAACCAGGAAGCAAGTGTAAAACTACTCTAGACTCCCATTCGTGGAGCATTCCCTGGTGGGGGGAGTCAGAAAGAAAGGAGCAGCAGGAAGTTCTTCCATCACGAGGGCCTGACAACACGCCAGTTAGCAGGGGCCTCGCAGGAGCCAGAACTGGAAAGGGGTGTAAAGCTGGGGGACACCCACCTTCACAGCGGGGGCACCTTTCCGGTTGTCGCCACGTCAGTGCACACACCCTCTCCTGTGCTTCAGTGACAACGCTCGCCACGCACAAGGATTCGTTCCAGGCCCGTGGAGGTTCAGCTTTCAAACGTGTATTTACTTATCTCCATGCTTAGTAAGCCTGAGCATAACCTTGTATACATTTATGAAGAGTTTCCACTTAATCTTCTCATCAGAAAGCCCTCATCCATAACGACCCTGGCTAATGGAGGCGCCCACCATGTCCCTGCAGGGCTGTTCCAGGGTAACCAGCGCAGGGCTGTGGGTAACCAGGTGTCTCTCTGCAGGCATCCCCACTGTGTGCATCGGGGCGTGGACTGCAGCCCGGCTCTCCCTAGAAGACACGGGGTGAGTGCTCTGCCCACACTTCTGCCTCCAGACAAGAGGGAGTGGTACCCACTGCCTCTAGATGAAAGAGAGCAGTACTCTCTGCCTCCAGACAAGAGGGAGCAGTAGCCATTGCCTATAGATGAGAGGGAGATGTGCTCACTGCCCCCAGATGACAGGGGGCAGCACACAGTGTTTCTAGATGAAAGGGAGCATTACCCACTGCCTCCAGATGGGAGGAGCAGTATTCTCTGCCTCCAGATGACAGGGAGCAGTACCCTCTGCCTCTAAATGGGAGGGAGCAGTACCCTGTGCCTCCAGATGACAGGGAGCAGTACCCTCTGCCTCCAGATGGGAGGGAGCAGTACCCTCTGCCTCCAGATGGGAGGGAGCAGTACCCTCTGCCTCCAGATGACAGGGAGCAGTACCCTCTGCCTCTAGATGAGAGGGAGCAGTGCCCTCTGCCTCTAGATAAGAGGAAGCACTCATCCTCGCGCACCTTGTTTGTAGGGGGATCAGGGGTGACGTGATCTTCCTTCTCTCTTCCACAGTTGCTGGGACACCAATGACCACAGTGTTCCCTGGTGGGTCATACGAACACCAATTCTAATTTCTATCATAGTAAGTAATCTCTGTGCCGAAACGAGTTCCCCATGGGCTGCACACTTTGGTGGAGAGCGAGCCCCTTGTCCTCTATTAAAGATAAACAGCCGTGTCCTGCTCAGCCTTCCTGCATGCTCCCCTCCAGGGGAATCACCATCAGGCTGATGAGCGATGTCTGGGCTGAACTGCATTTCCATTGGTCCATTTCACATCTAACAATTAATTTACTCATGCTGCACAGCCTGGGGTGATAAGATCGGGTACACAGCCGCCTGGGCTGCCCTGCTCCGACATGGAGGCAGACCCGGCTGGGCAGGGCTCCGTGCTTCTGTAACCACAGCCCCACCTCCCCCCAGCCCTGTTCTGGTGAGGAGCCCACCCAGGCTGCAGACCCCCCCATACACCACCTCCTTTGCAGGGGAAGACACACACAAATGTGTTGTCTCTTTCTGTGCAGGTCAATTTTGTCCTTTTCATTAGTATTATACGAATTTTACTGCAGAAGTTGACATCCCCAGATGTCGGCGGCAATGACCAGTCACAATATAAGTGAGTATGAGTTTAGATCCAGTGCTGAGCAGCCCTCAGACCTCACACGGCCTGGGACGGAGGGCAAAGGGGACGAAGGCATGGGCGGAGAGCAGAGAGACTGGATCTGGTCTGGGCACCCAGCACATGGCCCGAGTGTGCCTCTTGGAGTCGCTGGAGTGTGCTCCTGGCTGGTGTGCAGGGACCTCGTGTGTCGGGTGAGAGCTCGAGTCTTGTCTGAGGCAGGGCGATGCACGGGGACGGTCTCGTGAGCCCTGCTTCCTTGTCACGTGGACTTCCTGCAGTGAGCTTGTCGCCAGAGGGTTTTGCCCACTTTCCCGTCTTGTAATCGACTTTTTCTTCTTGGCCACACATTATTTGTATTTTATGTTTGATTCTTTCTCCCCATCAGACCACATGGTCCATGCCGGCACCTAATGCTGAGCCTCGTGCTTAATAATGTTTCATGTTTATTGACCAAATGATTACATGACGATGGTTGTCGTCCTCCCCATTCAGTGGGAAAGAGAACGGTGTTTCAGTAAGTCACCCACAGTCATCCAGCTAGTTAGTGAGGACCTGAGGACTCTGTAAAGGAATTTAAAGTCTATAAATTTCTATTAAGAATTTATAAAGAAAAATAAAGTCCGCAACTTGAGTATAAAATAAACGCTAGTTTAGTGTGGAGTGGTTGTTCCAGCTGGTGGGCGCCTCGGGCTCAGACAGACCAGGGTTGGAATCGCAGCCGCTGAGAGCTGTGTGGCCCTGGGCAGGTCACCCTACTGCCCACTGGGGGGGCCCACTCAGGGTCTCCTTCCGTCCTTGGACAACCGGGGGACCTGGGGAGATGGAAGGGCAGCGTCCCTCGTGGTCAGGAGCCCGATGCTGGGTGTATACACCAGCCGGAGGCCTGGGGGAAGTGACCGCACGCTCTGTGCCCCAGTGTCCTCACCTGTAAAGTGCAAATAATACTACTTTTCACGGAGGTTATGAGGATTCCTTGAGTTAACATTTGAAAGACATTCGGTGCCTGGCACCAGTGAGCACTGTGAGAGTTTGGTGAGCAGGGTGCCTCTAACTGAGCCTGGGATGTAGAAAGTCCAGGGAATTGGTTTCTCTGCCCAGCGCACATCAGAGGAGGCTGCACGGACCTACAGGTGGGATTCCACTCAGACCACAAAGGACAGAGCGGTTTTGGCCACGCCATCTGAGCAGCGTTTAGGGCTCATGTGGGGAGGGGGCCGATTCCCGGGACCCACACGCCCCTGCGGCTCGGGGACCAGACCGTTCTCAGTCGCCCGTCACATCGAACTGCCTATTTTCTGCAGGCCTGTTTAGCTTCCATGCTGGCCTTTTCCCCGGGTCCTTTGGGAGTGTTCGCTAGGCAGATCTTAAAGACAGACACTTTTATTTTGGAAACAAAATCATCTGGGGATAATAGATTCTGCCCTTTTTCCAGGACAAGAAAGGCAGAGTGTCTGTGACACTCCCTCTGCTTATATCTTGACATCTCTTCTGTGAACTGTCTCATGACAGTGGCAGCAAATCTCCCTGGACAGGGTCCCAGGGTTCCAGCCTCACGGAAACCCTTCTCTAGAGATGCGCCCATAGCAGACTCTGGACATCTGAATGGTGGGGGCCTGGCAGGCTCCCGCTCCAGCATCTCATTAAAGGGCACAGCCCGCTACAGGACCCCAGCTTTCACTCACCAGCCGACTCGGAACCAAGATGTTAAATGCAGCGGGTGCACCAGGGGCTTATAAAGGTCAATGTGCGCGCCTGCAAGCGGGCAGCGCGCAGTGGTCAGTGATGGCCTTCCTCACTGACTGGGCTCGGGCCGTGCTCACTCCTGCTGCAGAATCATTGGGGCTTCTGGGGTTTGTGCAGATCCCCTGAAACAGGGGAAACCCTGCTTGCTGTAAACTCCACAGGATGTGGTGTTCTGTTATGAGGAAAATTTGGAGAAATGAACACATTTATCGAACTGCTGCATTTCTGCATTCGAGGCCCTGACTGCTAGGTTTGAGGCAAGTGCTTCAAAAATACGTAAAGAAATTTGAGACTTCTTTCTAAGTGTTGGGCGGGGCCAGCTGACAAGAGAAGCTGGGAGAGGAGCAAAGCGGAGCCTCCTCCCTCAGTTCCCCCCACGCAGTTTCCAGGATAAGACTGGTGGTTGGAGAGACCCCTGGATGTTTGTTTAGGGGACCTTGTGCACACACATCACCTGGGGCCTGACTGTGCCTGGGGACTGAGGTCTTGCACCCCAACGAGCCGCAGTGATCCAGTACTCCTGATCCACAGACCTTGTTGGAGTGCAGGGGTCAAGTTTGGCCACACGCTGGAATCACCTGGAGGATGTTACAACTCCTGATGCTGGGTCCCACCTGCAGAGACCTGATTTAATTGGAATGAGGAGAAAGTCTGCACTTGAGCAGTTTAAAAACCTCCCCAGGTGATCCTGACATGCAGCATTGAGAGTCGCTGGCTTAGAGCAGCAGTTCTCAAAGTGGGGTTCCCAGGCAGCAGCCTGGGACCCAGATGGAAATGCTGACTCAGCTCACAGAGCCAGGAATGAGGGTGGGGCTGGCAGTCTGCATTTTAACGTGACCTCTAGATAATTCTGGTGCAGATGAGCTGGAGAAGTGCTGACTTAGAGAACCACGCCTGCGTTTGCTGAGGCGGGAGGGGGCAGAGGATAACACTGCAGCCTTGGGGAGGGAGGAAGTGAGTTCAGCTCTTTGTTTCCCACACACAATGCAACATTGCAGCATAAGGCCTGCTTTTTAGTGATGGAGGGTGATAACTCTTTGATGGACAGAGAAAGTACATCATTTCCCTGATTCCACAGAATCTGTGGGATCTAGCACATGGGTACCCGCCGGGAGGGTAACACCGGCTGCAGGGACTCTGTCCGGCTCCTGTCGGAGCCTCACCCCTGCTGAGTCGCTCATTTGATCTCAGAGTGAGGCCTGCCTCTGTCCTTCCACTACTGGTAAGGGTCCCAGCTGTCAGCCAGGGACACGGGGCAGTAGGACCCACAGACCAGCGCTGTCGCTGGCCGGCTCCTCGAGGTTCCTCCTCAGAGCTCTGCTGCCTTCTGAGGATAGTGGCTTCATCGCCGCATTTGCACATTCTGCCATAAAGTGGGGGGCGTTACTTAGGAGAAAAGGCGCGTCCTGGTGAGGCCCTGGCCCCCCCAGGCCCCGGCGCAGCGCTTAGGCCCTCTCTCCGGCGCAGGAGGCTCGCCAAGTCCACGCTGCTGCTCATCCCGCTGTTCGGAGTCCACTACATGGTGTTCGCCGTCTTTCCCATGGGCATCTCCTCCAAGTACCAGATACTGTTTGAGCTGTGCCTCGGATCCTTCCAGGTACGTGCGGGGGCCTGGGCCCGCCTCCCGGGCACGGGCGGCCGCTGACGACCCTTTCCTCCCGCAGGGCCTGGTGGTGGCGGTTCTCTACTGTTTTCTGAACAGCGAAGTAAGTCCTGCGTCCCGCCTCAGGACAGCAGCAGACGTTCCATCCGCGAGGGGTTTCCTAAAATGCGCCGCCCCGCCCCTGCCCCAGAAGGAGGCCTGTCTCCGTGGGGTCAGCCCTGCCCGGCTCTGCAGCTCTCTCGGCCTAGTAGCTGCGGCAGCGCCTTCTCCAGCCTCCCGCCCGCCCTTCCAGCACGTTCCCAAGCCGCCTCCTCTCCGCACCCCGGACATGATCGCAGTCCTGTGCAGTCCCACTTAGAGAGCTCCCGAGCGGGCAGTGAGGGACCCCGGCGGGGTCTGCATGGTCCCAGTCTTGCTTCTTGACCCAGGACCTGTGGGGCCCAGACATGAGGGCCCTGCAGACCCAGGGCGGGGGTGGGGAGACGCGCCTGCTCCTGCAGCTGCCGCCAGGGGCTCCTGAGGAAGCACGGGAGCCCCTCGTCCGCCCCACCACCGTGGGCTCTGCTCTCTGTTGTGCCCCCTGACTGCCCTCTGCCTGCCCTCCTACTGCCCTTGGTAGCCCTCTGCTCTACCCTCTGACTGCCCCTGGTTGCCGTCTGACTTCCCTCTGCTCTGCCCTCTGACTGCCCTCTGCTCTCCCCTCTGACTGCCCTCTGCTCTGCCCCCTGACTGCCCTCTGCTCTGCCCTCTTACTGCCCCTGGTTGCCCTCTGCTCT
>NC_060274.1:132708243-132757161 GCF_021613505.1 Equus quagga | reverse complement strand
CCTCTGCTCTGCCCTCTTACTGCCCCTGGTTGCCCTCTGCTCTGCCCCTCGCTCTCCCCTCTGACTGCCCTCTGCTCTGCCCCCTGACTGCCCTCCGCTCTACCCTCTGACTTCTGGTTGCCCTCTGGCTGCCCTCTGACTTCCCTCTGCTCTGCCCCCTGACTGCCCTCTTACTGCCCCTGGTTGCCCTCTGCTCTTAGTTCTGACCGCCCTCTGCGTTGCCCCCTGCCCTCCCCTCTGACTGCGCTCTGCTCTGCTCCCTGACTGGGCGCCATCCCTTCTTCTCACGTGCCCACGCCCTGCTGTTCCTCAGGCCCTCTACATGCTCATGGGGTCCCCGCCCCCCCCGCCGTCAGCGCCGTGCTTCCACCGGCCGGCTTCCCTCCCCATCTTCCAGCGGAGCCCCCAGCAGGAGGAGCAGGACAACCCCCTGCTCCGCTAGTTAATCCTCTTCCCCCTGAGCTTGCTGCTGCCCCGGCGGCACCTCCTGCCGTCCGGGTTCCCCAGACGGGAGACCCCTCAGAGCCTGACCGGGAGACCGGGACCCTTCTGGGCACCGGGTGGTGGTTGTGCCTGGCGGGGTGCACGCCCGGCACCCTCCCACCCGCCCCCGATGCCCAAATGCAGGCGCTGCAGTGCACGCCGTGGCCGCTCTTCCCTCTGCCGCAGTCGTCCTTTCCACTACTCCCCCCACCCCCACCCCTGTTCTTGGCTTCCTCCCTGCTCGGTGGGGACACCCCCCACGTCTACCATCGTCGAGCATTTCTTACCTGCTCTGTTCTCTGCCTTCACACTGGTCCAAGCGACCCCCCACCTGCCTCTCCCCACTCTTTCCAGCCTCCCCCCAACACCCTCACGGGGGCCAGAGCGGCACCAGGACCCCACGAGACGCCCTGCCGCACCCCTGGCTCCTCGGAAGCTCCTCCCCGAAAGTACCAGTAACCGTCCGGGGTCGGCGTGTCGCCGTCTCACGCACATCTCTCTCACCTGCGCTCAGGGCTTCAGGCTCCGGGCTGAGCGCCTTCCCCTCGGCCTGCCGGCCGTTTTCCCGGGGGGACACCTGAGCGCCCGCCTGGGCTGGACGCTGGCTGAGCGCACCCCCCGCCTTGCCCCCACCAGGTGCAGAGCGAGCTGAGAAGGAAATGGAGGAGCCTGGGCCGGAGCCAGCCCTCCGGCCGCGACTACCGGCTCCACAGCTCGTCCATCTCGAGGACCGGCTCGGAGGGCGCCCTGCAGGGCCCCCGGGGCTCGCGCGCCGCGTCCCTGCTGCAGACGGAGACCTCGGTCCTCTAGGGCCCGCGGGGCCGGGGCGGGGCGGACCCCCGGCTCGTCCGCCCCACCCCGTGCTTGTCCGTCTGCGGAGCAGGGTCACGCCGTGACCGACGGGGACTTAATCCAGTTGTTCAACTCCGTCATTTAGGTAATTTTGTTCATAATGCTGTTTGGCCTTGTAGACAGACCCATTTTCAAAGAGAATAGGGGAGACCGAGGTGGCCCCCGAAACGAGGCCGACGCCCCAGAACGTGAGTCCAGCCGCCGCGGAAGGAGAACAGGGGTCCCAGCCTCGTGCGTTCTCGGCGGGGAGCGGGCCCTCCCCGCGTGCCGCCAGCGCTGGCCCCCGCCCGGCCCTCGGCAGCCCCCCGCCTGCAGCACGTGCAGAAGCCGGGGCACGACCTCCTGGCGCCGCTCCCCAGGCGAGTCCTCCCGGCCCTCCCTCCGGCGCCCGCTCGCCCCACCGTCCAGGGCTCTCCTCTCCCGGCTTCACCAACGCCGTGGCCGCCCGGCCCGAGGAAAGTGCGGAGAAGAGCTCAGGGTGTGACAGCAGGTCGTAGCGGTCACCCCGGGGCATCGGCGCTGCATGAGGGTCCCTCGACCCTGGACAGACGCCTCCCGGGTGACTTCAGCCCCCTTCGCCCAGCGGGGCGACCTGCGGCCACGGGGTGACCTGCAGCCAGGCTTCCGTTCAGGCTCCGGGTCATCAGGGCGACACCAGGCGTTTTATCTGGTGGGCGTGGAGACCTATTCTCTTTTTCATGAAAATAATCTTGAAGTCATTTCTATTTAAATAGAGAGTTATTTTAACAAAGTGTAAAAATGAGTCAAGTGCTCCTGTGTTGCTTTAACTTGTAAATGTGGACGGAGTATCCACACGTGTAGACACTCAATAAAACCTGATTTCATGTCTGTCCACTGAGTAAGAAGCCGCTCTGACCAGCGAATCCGGAGGCCCTAGGCTCTCAAACTGAGGATGGACTCACATTTTCAGCTGAGCGCTGTCACCCCAGGAGGACGTCTCCTCATCTAACCTGGAGCTTGGATGGAGGAGGGAGAGGAGGGCACGGCCAGTGTCCCCAAGGCACGATGCCGCCTGTCAGGGCTTCCTCCACAGAGCAGCTGGGTAGGGGTGGCAGTGACTGCCCAGGGGTCCCAGCAGCCCTGGGGGTGGGGGCCCTGTGTCTCTCAGCACCCCCTCCAGCTCCTCAGAACCTGAGACCGGGCTGAGTGTGTGTGCACGCGTGTGTGTTTGCGTGTGTGCCTGTGAGTGCACGTCTGTGTGCATGTCTATGAGCTGACCATTAACCTCGTTTATGTCACAGGCAGATAAAATCTGTTTCTAACGAACTCCGTGCCCAACCAAATTGCTTCCTTTCAAATGGAATATAGCACACCACTAAAACCAAATCCTTGAGGATTTTCCACCAAATCCACCAAAAGCAAAGCCTCCAGGCCAAACTTGGAAATGAGCCAGACAACCAGCCTCTGGTGAATTTCCCCAGCACAAAGCAGGGGAAGGATGGGGAGGAGGGTGGGCACGAAGCCTGGTCCAGGCCTCCGTCACCAGCATGCTCTTAGCCGTCTGCTGGTGGAGGGGCTCAGTGAGGACTCGCTCACGCAGCAGCTGCTCCAGATGAGCTGAAGGGGGTGAAGACTTGATGGAGACCGAGACACGAGCGCTCAGGAGCCGCCCTGAGGAAGGCGCCTCCTCTCGTGATGGAAAGAGCCTCTCTTCCTTCTCAAGAATGGCAGTTTTTTTAATGGCTTTTTTTTTTTTTTTTTTTTGCTGAGGAAGACTGGCCCTGAGCTAACATCTGTGCCCATCTTCCTCTACTTTTTTAATATGTGGGACTCCTACCACAGCATGGCTTGCCACGCAGTGCTGTGTCCACACCTGGAATCTGAACCGGTGAGCCCTGGGCTACCAAAGTGGAACATGCACACTTAACCGCTGAGCCACCGGGCTGGCCCCAAAATGGCTTTTTTCCAGGTTTTCAAGTTGCAGAAATTATACAGAAGATTTATAAAACCTCAAATATTATAGATAAGTGTTACCTAGAAAGTGAAAAAGCTCTGAATTGCATCCTTCTTCTGCCCCCTCCCCTCCAGAGGTAAATTTTATGGGTGACTGATCCTGTTCCCAACATTTTCCTCTATGTCTAAGTGACCCTCTCCCCCCCCCCCCCCCCCCCCCCCCCCCACCCCGTCTCTCTTTCTTCTTTTTCTCCATGGAAATTAGAGCATTTTGTATAGAAGTTTCTGCCACTTGCTTTGCTGGTTAAGGCAGATTGGGGGTATCTTGGCTTTCCACATACAACCTGCTTCATTTTTAACAGCTGCATAATATTCCATGGCACGGACATACTTGGTTCCTTCCATCTGTCCCCTGCTGATGAATGTTTGAGTTGTTCCTATGCATGGTCATGTGTCTGCCGGGTTCCCACAGAATGAACTCCCAGAAGTGGAGATGCTGGGTCCTGGGTGTGCAGGTTTAACTGCGGAGGGTGTGGCAGCTCCTCCCCCACAAACACCAGCACCTTGAGCTCTCCTCTCTTCCTCCCCCAGTCGCCTGTCTTTAGTCGTGAGGGACGGGAACATCTCTTTACAGAAAGCTTTTTCTTCGGTTCTGACTTAAAGCTGAGCCTCAGCCTGACCCACTGACATCGCGGTGGAGAGCCAGCCCCGGCTCCTCCTGGAGGCCGCCCCGCCTGAGCGCAGGCCTGCTGCAAGTTTACAAACTGACCTCTTTATCCTGGGAAACGAGGACGCTTGCAGCAGAGGCTGCCGGTGATCTGCGTTGTCTTCCACCGGCACTTTCAGAGGCACCGCTTCTCGTGTGGCGGTGACAAAGGATTCAGGGCATCTTTTATACAGAAAGTGTTGTTTGGAAGATGGGAAGAAAGGGGACTCGCTTTATCTTCTCTAAAGGTTTAACAAGGAGAGTGGGGGATGCAGAGGCAGCCGTGGCTCATGAAAACAGTCCCACTGCACCCGCCCAGGGGCGCCCCAACGGAGCCCTGACCAGCAGGCCTCAGCACGCACACTGCCCCCAGAGCCGTCACAGGATCCTTGTTAAAGCTACTTCTGTCCAACACTGGGAACTGAAGAAACAACAGAAAGAATAAACTATTAGAATTTAATCACAAAATAATGAGACCAAGCAGGACCAGTCTATCTTTGAGATTTAGGATTTTACTCGTCCTCGTGTGCTGAAGGTTTTAAGTGATAAAGTCTAGGAGAGCAGTACGTAAACTCGACACCTTAAAAACACAGGCTTTCATGTTTGAATAATTACAGTTATGAATCTAGAAGATGCAAAACTTGTGATTTTCAAATCTTAACATGAATGCTTATAATCCTTTGAGATTTGAAAACACACAATACACTAAACCCCAGTATACAGTGACTCATAGTTCTGCAGATTTTGAAACAGTAAATTATGCCCTCCCGACTCGCCTGCGATGGAAACCCGAGTATTTGTCTGTCCTTAGTTCCATAGGAGCTGGAGACGCGTGAGGCGCCATCTCTGTGAGTTTCATTCCAGTTCCTGCAGACGCACATACAACACACATGAATGCTTGGACAGGAGCATTTGCTGGAAGCACCCGGCTGCCTCCCCATCGCCCTCCGAAGAGGATGTGGGTTGGCCTCCCCAAGCCTCTCTCCTCTCTCCCTCCTTTCAGACATCTGGGGCTCTGTGAAGAGAACCTCCAGGAAGAGAGAAGGGCTGGAGAGGGTTTCCTCATGGGGGGTGGAGAGGCAGGGGGGTGTGATGGACCATTTTAATAGAACAGCACAGGAGGCAGCAGAGGAGCAGCCATGCCGGACAGTGGGGACCAACGGCACCACGAGTTTCCAAACCCAGAGCTTCCTCTGTGATCTACAGAAAAGGCAAGTGCAGGACTTGGCTTATTTACAGTCACTGCCCATGCACAGCTTTGCTCTTTGGATCTCACCACCTGGAGAGGAAACCATGGACCGTGGATTGATAAGCACATACTGTTGTCAACCACATCTGGTTCACATCATGTCTCCCTATCCACCCATCCATCTGTCCGTCTGTCCAACTATCTAATCACGTGGCTGCACATGGCTTTGCAGAGAACACCAAGGGTTCTGCAAGAAAAAGAAGGGCTTTGAGGAAAAGACAGGCCTTGACTTAGATTTGAGGGGATGAGTGGAATTCATAAAAGAGTATGAATTAAAAGTGAGTTTAAATGTAGGACAGATGTGGTTGGTGCACACAGCCCTGCAGAGAAATAGCAGAGGTGAGGTCAGACAGGCAGACGCCAATGCTGCATAGCAGGTGGAAAACTGGGTATTTTTCAAGGCATTTGAGCTGGGACATGGCACGTGGAGGCAGTGTCTCAGCAGGGGAATCGAGGCTGGTGGAAAGAGAAGGAGACGCCAGCAGCAGCGTGAGCCGTGGTCTGTGCAGGACAGAGAGGAGGGAAACCGCAGGCTTGGTGAGAAGTTTCTCAAAGAGGTGATGTCAGAATAACAGTCCCTGAGACGCCTGTGAGACACTGATGCGCACAGTGGACACGACGGCTGCATCCACGTCCGTGGTCTAAATGCCCGAGCAACGACATGTGAGTTTCCAAGTGCCATTTGCTCTGACGCTTTTAGGGTAAAATGAATACATCACTTTGTAAAATGTCTGTTAGTCCAGCTCAGGGGATTTTCTCAAGAGCCAATAGCCTTTGGTTTTTCCTGTCCTGTGAAGTTCTCTCAAGTGAAGGGGGTGTCCAAGGGCCCCTCTGGACCTCTGTTCTGCCATCTTGATGTAATTGCATCTCAGCCTGCACTGATCACATAAGAGACAGGTTGGAACCGACACCGTAGCAGAGCAGGTGAATCTGCGGAACCCCAACCAAACTGATTCCAGAAGCTCTTTTCACTGACCTTAAACCAAAAGAGAAAGGAATCTACGCATGAAATCTGCTCGAGCGGATCCAGGCCAGGGCGAGGAAAGAGCATCTGAATGAAACCACCACACAGTCTGGTCCCTGCTATAATGAAGCCGTCACTGCGGGCCCCGCACCACGACAGACCATCCTCAGAGCTGGGACCACCAGGACTGCCTGCCCCACCCCACACTCTGGGTTAAACCTGGACAAACAACAGGTCCCGTGAGCCAGGTCAAGGTGTGTTTTTACAGAACCTTATTTGGGGCATTACAGGGATGTGCAGGCTGTGGGGGGAGGGGTCTGTCAGTGAAAATTACCTCCCAGGGTAGGTAACTAAGGTCAAGGTCAGGCTTCCAGGCCAAGGTCAGCATCCCAAACAGAGGCAGTAAGGGGGGCTTGAGGCTCAAAGGAAGGAGAGCAGGGGGTGGGGACAGTCAGGCCCCAAACCCAAGTCCAGCCAGGCCCAGGGCCGTCACCGAGCAGCGCTGGGAGGACGGGGTGGGGGTCCAGCCGTTTGATCCCCTACACGGAACCAGCTGCTGTCAAGAAAAACCACCAGGCGGGTCCAGGCCCGGCGCTCGAGGACCCTGTGCTTGAGGACCCCGCTGTAGTGCGCAGGGACGATGCAGGAGCAAGGACGTGGAGTGTGTCCAGCTGCATCTGCTCGGCACCTTTGCCCAGCCGCCCACGTATCTGCAGCGGGTAGTCCAGGGGCCAAAGCGGAGAACCCAAGGCCCCTGGACTTGGCTCACCAGGCTCGTCGGTTGGATCTCCCTCTGAAGACGGCCTTACAGCAGAGGGATGGCCTCTGCCCTCGGTTGGCATGGCCCAAGGAGTGCCTTCCACTCAGGCCACCAGGTGAACATGCCTTGGAGTGGGCCCTGCTCTCAGCGTCCCACAGAACCCTGCGTGCTTGTTCTGCAAGCCATCTTGAATTGGGTTTTTGTGGATTACCAATAAAGTAATAAATAAAAACGCAGCCCTCGTGTGGCCACCCCACCAGTCTCGGCCTGGCCAGTCACCAGGAGGTCTCCTGGTCTCCACACTGTTCCCTCCTGTTTCCAGGTCCCAGCTGGGATGGTTTCTGGGCGTGAGCACTGAGCAGGGGAATCAGGAAGACGACGGGGCACTGTGTGCTCGGGGCCTCTGAGCGGAGCTGACATCCAGACGGTGCACTTGGCCTCCGCCCTCCTGCTGCTCTGGAAAAACACCAGCGACAGGAGCAGGATGGCATCCTCCTCTGTGTGGTTTCGGGCTGATTTCTCAGATAACCCAGGCCTCCACCAACTTCCTTACAAAACGTTGGGGGGGTGGGGGTGCTGGAGCAAGCCCTGAATCCTGGCTTATGCCCTACCCTCAGTCGTGGAGAGCCAGCCCCTCACGGCCCTCTCCCCGCTTCAAGGACCCTTGCATCCCACTGAGGTGGCCCACCACCCCTCCGCCATCCCCTTGTCCCCCATCGATGAGCCTCCCTGTGAAGAAAGCGAGTGGCTGCCAGAGAAATGTTGAGAAACTACTGTGGCACATTGTTCCTGAGCTCTTGGCCAGTCCTGCAGGCAGCCCAGGCAAGGCCACCAGCTAATCTGCGGCTGGGGCAGACAAGCGAGAGGACCCGCTGGAGGCGCCTGGGAGATGGGAGCAAGGCGGCCCCTCAGCACACTCAGCTCCAGGGTCGGGAGACATGTGTACCCCGTGGAAAGTCTGGGAGAAAGGATGCCCTGGCCTGCTGCATGGCGCAGAGGTGACCCTGAGCAGGACACCCCACGGCCGAGGCTTTGGGCAGTGAGAGGAGCTGAAAGGACATCACCTCCAGATGCCTCAGTCTGCCCCCTGGGCCCCAGGACACAGGGAAGCTTCTCTGAGAAATTCTTTAAATAATATCCAAGAGCAAGTGGAAAGAATGCTTGTTTGCAAAATAAACGGGACAAGTAAATGGTGCCCGGTGGCATTTGACCATCAGTTCATCTGGTCCCAGTTCCTGACAGGCAGAGATTTCACCCAGGCCTCACCCCTCTTACTTCCCCCTTGGATGGGACAAGGGTCCAGGCCGTGATGGGGTCTGGTCGGCATTTGCCCCATGCCCATTCTGGTGTGTAGCCCCTGCTAGGCTGGCTGGAGGAGGCCTCCTTCATGGAGCTGGCCAAACCCGCCCTGCAGCTCCCTCTAACCTCCACATCCTTCCAGAAAGCCCTCTGGCTGGTGTTGGCCGAGGCTGTTTCAAGGCATGGACCCTGGGATGCAGGCTCCAGAGAATGAGAGTCATCCAGAGGCCAAAAGGAGACAGTTGACCACGGGTTCTGAAATTGTGTCACATGAGCTCCTGGCATTACTTGGCCCTCAAGTGAGCTGGGATCCAAGGGGTGCCCAGAGCTGACCACTGTGAGGTTTAGGAAGACTCATTCATTTAAGGAGCACTTTCCGGCAGACATGACATGCTAGGTGTGCCCTAGCAGTTTCCATGACTGACAGGTGGTGTGCACTGCACGCAGTAGGCCCTGTGAGTGCACTGACGAGGGCACCTGTGAGCAGTGTAGCCCAGGTATTAACAAGCAGACTCTGGGTCTGGAGCGTCCAGGCGTGAACCCTGAACCCAGTTCCAACTGCGGGACCTGTGACGGGCCCCTGACTTTTGTGAGGGTGGAATGTGCCCACTGGAAAGCTCTAGAAGCAGCCCAAGACCCAGTAACAGCACAAGGTGTTAGCTATTGCTTCTCTCTTCTGGACAGAAGATGTGGTAATCTCCCCAGAGGGAGCTCGCGGGTGAGTAAGAAAATAACACTCAGAAAATTGACGAGCAGAAAAAAGCAGATAATCATGAGCCAAAAACTATAAAAGACGAAAGGAATAAGGAAAAAGTCACACCCCCCCCAAAAGTAAACTGGACACCGGTCTCGCCTGCAAAGTGGCGCTGTTGGGTGAGAGTGAGGTGGGGTTACCTGATGCTATGACATTGTAAACTTTATATCTGGTGGGCTCAGTACATCATACTGTTATCATAATCAATGTAACTATTGCATCACACAGCATGTTATTATCCCGTATTTATTTACTCTATTAACTTTAAACATGTTATAACTTTACAATGTTCATTCCATTTAGCCCCATAATTTCGTTTCTAGGAATTTTCCGTAATTAAATATTCAGAGTTGTGTACAATGATTAATGTGCAGAAGTGGTCATCATGATGTTATTTATAATATCAAGGTCAAAGAACTGGAAACAATAAAAATGTTCACTCCTTAAAGAATGATTCTATAACTCTCCACTCAGACTGTAGGATGGAGACCCCGACACAGAGGGCCCACTCGGGGAGAGGTTACACAGAGCGTATGCCACACACCAATCCATCTTCCACAAAGCACACTGGATTGTCCAGATACAGCATTCTTGAATGAGGTCGAAATTATGGAAAAGAGATACCAGTAGCAGGGAAACAATTAACCACCCTGTATAAGCTGTGACATTCACTGCCTTGAGCTAGTTCTCTTGGATAGTGCAGCCTGAAATTCCCACCATTATGCATCCCTGTAGTGATTAACCCTGCCAGGCAAACCATTGGTAATGCAGCACAAATTACAGTCATGCGCCACATAACAACGTTTCAGTCACTGTGGTCCCGCATGATTAGTACCCTATAGCCCAGGCGTGTAGGAGGCTGTACCAGCCAGGTTTGTGTGAGCACACTCTCATGTTCGCACAACGATGAAATCACCTGAAGACACGTTTCTCAGAACGTATCCCCATCATAAAGTGACTGGTGTCTGTATGTGATCCAGTTACTCACCCAGCAAGGATATTAAGTAATGAAATTTAGGATAGCCACTTTTTGACCAAATGACCTGGGAAAAGGAAAAGGCCAGGCCATCTGACACAGGTGGTCTCAAGTACAATGCAGACAATGTGCGCATCTTCACTTACAGCTCACTGTCTCTTCCTGAGGCCTAAACTCAAATTTCCTCTTGTATATCAGACATCTTCCCCTGATATCCCATCCCATATTCAGCATCTTCTTCCCCTTTCATAATGATAAACAGTCGATTCATCAGGAAGACAAAATGATCCTAAACGTGCAGACACCTAATGACAGAGCTTCAAGATGCATGGAGCAAAATGGACAGAATTAAAAGAAGAAATAGGCAAATCCATAGTCATGGTTGGAGATTTTAGCACATTTCGCTCTGTATAATTGATAGAACGAGCTACAAAAAAATCAATACGGATATAGATTGCCGAGCAGCTGGACTGAGGAGAATCCAGTGTAATAGGATCACTGACACAGGAGCATGTTGGTGCTCCTGCCACCATCCCCAGCCCAACCCTGGGGAATCCTGTCCCCATCCCGGGCAGGTCCAGCCTTCAGTGAGCAGAAGGGAGGAAGTCAGAGGATAGAGTAAGAGATGAAGCGGATCCACACAGCAGGAATCAGAGACGGGAGGAGGCTGGGAGAGGGGTTACACGCAGGTGGAGAGGCTCCAGGAGTGCAGGACGTGAGAATTTGGGGGTGCAGACAGCACAAGGATTGTTGCTAGGGGCCTTATGACTTGCAAGGAACTACTCTTTGAGAAACAAGAGTTTTACCACTGTTTCTGTTTGCCCGCCTTGATGACGCTTCTCAGAGGTGGACCCATCCAGCTCTGGATGCCAGGGCTTCTCCCAGGCGTCCTGACCCACACTGAAATCCATCAGCGGCATTGAGGCCCATACAGGGCTGGTTTCTCCCTAAAGGCCAGTGAGTAACAGCTTCGGCCCTGGAAGCACCAGACAGAGCATGGACGAACGTCCAGGCGTATTGACAGGAATGGGCAGCACAGGTTCACCTCCAGCCGTGGGCTTGGGACCGTGCGGTAGACAACTCCATTTCTCATCCAAAGGCATGGACAGCATTCACCCCAGGGAGTCTGCTAGACTGAATCTCTCTCTGGGGCGTAGATGGACACTTCACATGCGCAAGCCGTGGGGAAGAGGGCTCAGGTGTGCGGCCCTTCCTGGTGACCCACCACCACCCCACCCACCCCCAGTATCGTCCTTGTCATGCACACAAATACTCAAGCTGCACCACAGGGCCCGTGGTCTGAGCTGAGGCCCACCAGAGGCACAGGGCCCTGGAGACGGGCTGTCTTGGGTGCCAGGGAGAGGTGAACAACACACACTGGCCAGAGGAGTGCTGGGCCCTGAGCCCCTGAGAGATTTTTCCCACGGTGGGCGCCCTCAGGTCTCGTTTCCTGCAGGTGTAAACAGGGTTTTGGACAGACTGTCGCCTGCATCCTCCTCAAGTCCAGCAGCCGAGAGGCTTCACAGAAGTGCATCTGAGCGTGGGCCCCTCCTGTCCAGCGGGCACACAGGCCTCGTCAACTTTCCCTGTGCGGCCCCCCCCCCATCTCCTTGTAAAGCTCACCCCAGCCTGGAACACTAATGACAGCCATATCGTCGGACCCCAGGGCCTCACCCAGCGACAGGGGAACAGACACCAGCAGAACCAGAGCTCGGGGGGGGTTCTACAGGCCCTGACCTACTTACTCCTCTGACAGGATGAGAGTCAGCCAGCTTCTCGCTGATGGGAAATTCTGGGGAAACATTTCTGAGTGGAGACTTAGTTAATTGGGGCTTTATTTCTCCATTTAAGCATCTAATAATTATTCATCTTTATTGAAAATATAAACCCCAGCTTCTCAGACATCTGCTCTGGGAGCAGGAGGAGGGACAATGTCAGTTCTGTGGCCTCGTCAGCAGGAGCAGAGAATAGAATCAGAGGAGAGTGAGCCTGAAGGCGCGGCGGCTGTGGGCGAGAGTTTCCCTGAGGTGGTACCAAGGAAAGCGGCAATGCTTCTCTTCCACGTCTGAAGACAGTGAGGGACGGAGAGGAAAGTTCAGTCCCGATCCGGGAACTGGGGCGGAATCACTGTGAACAGCCTCGCGAGGTGGGAAAGCTGCCACAGAGAGAAGGAGTCCGGGGTAGGGGTCAACTCTGCCTCTGAGAAAAGGCAAGGAGGCCTCCACGGGTCTGCAAATTGAAAAGTAAGCTGCTCCTGGGAGGCACAGCTACACTGCGGCGTCTCTACCGCAAGGCTGGTCTTCCTTGGCTTGTGTTTCCCTCAAAGACCCTCACAACCAAACACGGAGCAGACCTTTAGGATGTGGTTCCCTCCGGATCATTCCAGAAGGGAGTGTCACCCTCGAGTGGCTGGGTGAGCCACGCGTGTGGCTCTGGAAGACGTTTCGAGGATTCACAAATCCCGCAGATTTGGTGGGAAAATAGAGCTAGGCAATGCTGTTTCAGGCTCCTTTATAGACTTAAAGGAAGATTCTCTCCCAGAGTTCAGTTTATAAGTTTAAAGCCAATTTATCGGAAAAGAAAAGAGAAAAGAGGGAATGAAGAAAGAAAGAAAAGAAAGAAGGAAGGAAGAGAGGGAGGAGAGTGAAGGAACAGTCTGTCGCCTTCATTAAGAAAACCTCTCATTCCTTACTGGGTTTACGCACAAAATGACTGCTTTGTCGTGAACCCACCAAAACGTGAGTCCCGTGAGAGCTGGGACTTTGCTCTTTGCCGGAATTCATGAGAGTGCCTGACACGCCGTGGAGGCTCCATCAATGTTTGTTGAATTAATTGAACATTTAAAGATTTGAAGCGCAGAAGAAAAAAGAAGCATTTGAAGATTCAAGTGGAAAAACAATTTTCCCGAGTTTGGAGACAAAAGAGAATGTCTAAGTCCTGAGGAGAAGGGAGAGAATTCTTCTGCAGTTTCTTGTGTTTGACTAACGCGTCTGTGCCTCCAGTTCTCCGTCTGCCCACTCACCTTCGCCTTGACCCGGAAAGGACCAGCGTCAGCCGTCGGGACTCTCTAGAGTTTCCTCCACCTGCCCTTTCTGGGGTCAAGGGCAAGGGCATTTCCAACAGGATCTGACGTTGTCAGAACCCATAATCCTGACAAAAGCAAGCCAGCCCTACCCACGTACGGCACCCCAGGAAAACGTGCGTGTGGGGGTTTGAGGGCACAGCTCAAGAGACCCTGGGTGCCCTGAAGCCCGTCTGTGGAACTAGGGCAGGAACCCATGCTCCCCATGGACTCTGAAGACGAGTGGTTACTGCCGGGCTGGCCTTTGGGCCCTCAGACCCCGGAGGCGGGTGACGCCCTGACAAGGCCATGTGCCCCACGCTCCCAGGCTCCCTCCTCACGAGGCCCACAGAGCTATCAGAATGGGACAGGCCGGCAGAGGGGCAGCTTCAGCATCAGAGTGGGAAGGATTTCTGTGGCAAACAAGGGAGAAGGCACCAAACGGTCGTCAGAGCCAGAGACCCGGATGGCCCACCTGGGAGAGAGGGTACTGCTGAGACCCCAGGCTGGTCAGGCCCACCGGCTGTGCTGAGCTCACCCGCTACAAACATGGCTTTCTACACAGAACCTTGATGACATGTTTCAGAGGATAAGTTGAGGAATACGCTTCAGATTTTATCACCTGTAAGCAAGTATCTTTCTCTAATTCAGTTTCTCATTTTTAATTATTATGTTCACGGTCCAAGAACAACTTGTCGACTTATCACTCGGGCTTTGGCACATCCACACGACATCATCAGGGGTGTAATAGCAAGAAACCCATCTCCCAGGAGTAGAAAGGAGTTTGTGTTGATTCTACGATAGAGGGTCCTGAGGGAGCGTGGAACTCAACCCCTCACTCACCACAGAGGAAATCTAGATCAGAGAGGCTTGTCCACCAGCCTGAGGACTCACAACAGAGCACAGCTCCCCTCTCATGCCCTTAATCATGTTACTATTCCACTGACACAGGGGAGCCCCTGAATCAGAGGTAACCCACAGAGCAGGTACATTTTCAGGGATGTCTGTGTCCTCACTACAATAAGAAGAAGGTGCTCCCTCCTTTCCACCAGAGAAGACCGCTCAGACCTAACCCTCACCAAACGCTCCTCCCAGGCAGAAGCATGTGTCCCTTCGGTCACGTCTAAGTGTGACACCAGGCAGACAGACAACCGCCGCCTCTTGATGCCCAAAGTACAGCCATGGGGCGAGGCAGTGACCCTGGGGAAGTTCCCGTTAGGTGAAGGGCGAGTGGGGACGAGAGGCAGGTCTGTGACGTTAGCACCCTCTGCTAGTCAGGACGGTGGGGCTCTGGGGCAGGGAGGGGGTCCCCTGGTCCTGTGGGGACGCCTCCAGTTCTGGACTCTGAGACAGCTCCCCTCCACACTGCCTCCTACGACATGGGCACAGGGAAGGACTGCCGGGGATTCCGGTTAGGGCTAGAGCGCTTGATCGGCCTGCTTCCTACAGAGCCCCCTCAGCTAGACTTGGAGTTTCCCTCGCAGTGTGCATGGGGTGCAGTGGCTTAGCCGAGACCTTCTGCGCAGGGGAAGATGAGTGTGTGTAAAGAGGTGCCGGGGCCACCATGGTGTGGAGCATGTGGCTGTCTGCACAGTATCCCTTCTCGGGCGGTGGTCCCGGCCCCCAGGACACGGTGGTGGGCACCTGGTTAGCCATGCCTCTGCACAGTGGAAAGTGCTCCAGAACAGGGTTCTCACCCCGAGGGGCTCCACAGTGTGAGGCCAGGCTCCTCCCCACTTCTTCTCACTTGGTTGGGCTGGGGTTCAGCCTGGCCATCAGACTCCTTAAAAGCTCTCCAGGGAATTCCAACATGCGTCCTGGATCAGGCTCCACAGTGGGAGGTGGCTCTGCACCTGGCCTGTTAGAACCACCTTGGAGCTCCTTCCATCCCCGTTCACCTCCACAGACCGTCACCCAGAGGGCGTCCCAGTGCCGACGCAGCAGACGTTCTGGGAACCGAAGTCCAGGGAACAGGGGCCGCTCTGCTCCTGACCCGGGAGGGGGGTCTGCCCAGCCCCCTCATCTCCTCTCACTTCATTCAAACCCATTTTCTTCTTTTCTTAGGAAAGCTTGGCCCTAGATGTAAATAATATCTGTTCTGTTCAAACATTATTTGAGTACTTTCCTAGAGTTTTTTGATGTTGATTTTCAGATTAGTGTGCCCTATTCTGAAGATTGTAAATCATTTTTTGATGATACAGAATTAATGAATTATAAAATAATTTGCTAAAGTGGGGTTTGGCCTGCACTGATGGCTGTGAGATCACTCAACACAGATAGCATGGAACTTTTTCTGGAACAATCCATTTCAGAAGATAGACCTCAGAAGCTTGGCTCAGGAAACACGGCTCCTTTTCCCACAGATCCAGCCTCCCTGGTCGGCAGAGGGCATGTCTGACAGAAACGATGGCAGTGTCTGGCTTCTGCAGAGCAGTGGCTGCTTCTGAGGCACTTTCGTGTGTATAATTTCACTCAAGGACCAGAGCAGGTGGCACTTTAACAAGTGAGGATGAAGCTGAAAGGTAGGAAGGCTGGCTCCAGCTCACATGAGGGAGGCGCTGCCCCAGCCCACAGCTCAGCCTTCAGGTTTCCAGTAAGTGGCCACTCCTCTTGCAGACAGATCACAGCACAAGTCTGGCTGCCACAAGGCTGCTTGAGTCAAAGCAAAACAGTCCAAAAAATGCATGAACCCTTTGGTTATAGACACAAAATGCAAATAAAAAAATATAATCCTTAGCCAGCCCCAACGGCCTAGTGGTTAAAGCTCAGTGCTCTCACCATTTTGGCAGCCCAGGTTCGTTTCCTGGTTGCAGAACCACACCACCCATCTGCCAGTTGCCATGCTGTGGCAGAGGCTCCCATGGAAGGCCTTCCACCACCTGCAGGGGGCCGGCAGGCGGGACACTACGTTACAGTCTGGAGACAGAATCTCTTCTTCTTCAGGGAAACTTCAGGGTAGACTTTTAAGGTCTTTCTGCTGATTAGAGGCGGCCCACCCACACCATTGGGGAAAGCCTTGATTTAACATCGGCTGGTGGGAGATGTTGACCAGGTCTACAAAACACCCTTTCATCCTTTTCTCTTCCTGGCCAGGATATGGATGTGAAGACTGGAGCAGTCATCTTGTGATTATGAAGGGAAAATGAGTGAAAGACAGGAGAATTTAGCCCTGGTATCATCCAATCCCTGAGCCAATGTCCGCATCACCTTCTCCTGGACTTCTTTTCCTGTGAGATAAACAGACCTCTCCTTGTCCGAACTGTGAAAAGTCGAGTGTTCTGCTACTTGCAGCCCAAAGCATTCCCAGCTGATGCCCTGTCCTTCTGGGGACGGTCCAGGGCGTTCCTGAGTTAGGTGCTACCTGATTGGCAAGGAAGAGAGGACCACTCAGCTCTGATTAAGGGGTTCATTGACAGGATGAGATAAGGGCAGAAGCGGCCTGAGCAGCCACCAGCCAGGTCTGACTGGAGCTCAGAGGTGGCTCATGGGCCATCCAGCACATGACGAGAGCTCAGGGTCCCCCGCCGTTGTGGGACAAACAACTCCAGACCTGAGCCACACTGTGACTCGGCGCCATCGTCTCTGCTTCTCTTTCCACCAGTTTGTTTTTCCTGCTCTGCCACCTGATGGGAGCTCCCGCCTCATCGCTTCTGTCTGCCACCATCCGCCTCCGTGTCTCTCAGCCCCTGTGACTGTGCTGTCTGCAGTGGCCTCTGTGTCTGCCTGTGCAACTCTTTAGAGAGAAGCTCTCTTTGGGTTGGCCAATCAGCACCAAACACATCAGTATTTCTAAAAGATCAGGATTTGGAAAACAAGTGGATTCCTGGGACTTACCCTGGACTGACTACTTCGTAAGGGAGGGACACGGAGAGGAATCTGCGTCTAACAAGCCACCCAAGTGTGCCCCACACATTCAGTTTGAGAACCCTCATCTTCCCAAATGCTCCTGCCCCTGCAGGCTGGGTCATAGGCCACTGACCAGCAGAGGAGCCTTTGACCTTCACCCAGTAAAAAGGCTCACCTGCAGGGGCCACACCTGGGGGATTCTCCCAGGAAGGGAGAGGATCAGAACACAAACGCGGCTCTCATATTCCTGGATGAGGAAGTAAAGGTTCTTTACAAGGGCACAAATCTTCACCATGCGGGGAGATGGCAAAACGACCAAGAGAACTTATTTTTCCTTGAAAATGTCTCGTTTTCCCACAGCAACCAAATGAGTCATGGAATCTGCTCCCCTGGGGTTGGAGGAGGGGAGCTTTCGTGATGCTGAGAACAGAAGCCAACTGGGTTTCTAAATTGGTTCTTTAAATCTCCACTCGGGCTGACAGTCTCGAAATCCGAGGCTTCTGTCACTAGTCAGGCTTCCTCAGAGAGAATGGCTTTCTTGAGCTGCACAGGATGAAGAGCCGGGAGGACCCAAAACTTGGAGTGAGGGCCACAAATGATGGTGTGAGGAGGGACACGGAATGGCACAAAATGGCACGGTTCTCCGTCAGAGTAGGATCAGAGTCTGATCGTCTGGTGGGAAGGGTGCCCTAGAAGATGCTGGAAGTAAAGAGAAACCTGGGGAGACCAGAGCAGAAGACAAGGGGCAGCCCCAGGAGGTTAGGAGTTCTGGTGTGACAGGCTCATCATAAAGGGTCTGACACCCCCACCTCTCGTGACTGCCATGTAATTTGGGGGGTGTCTCCAAGTTTCCCTGCACCTGAAGGGGCTCTGAGGCAGCTGGAAACCCCACGCTGGACACACAAGGAGGAGAGCAGAGGGCTCCAGCAGGTGGCCGAGGGCCCGCGGGGCCCAGGAGAGAAGGATGAGAAGCGGGTGCCCCCTCACACACAAACCCCGCTCTGTAGACCCGACCCTGTGGGGCAGGGAGGGGTGCTTCCACGTGGACTTAGTTTACCCTCAGGGCACAGGGACCCAGGGGGAGTGACCGAATCCACTCTGAATTGACTGCGAGTACCGGTCTGCCTCCAGAGGGACCTGCGGAGAGCTGAGCCGACTCTGCTGTGAAAGGACCGCGGGCAGATGCAGTTTTCCTGGGCGCTGAGCGCAGGCCTGGCGGGATCCAGGCGCTGGCCTCGCAGACCTGTGTGGCCTCCGTCAGCTTGCCCGACAAGCGCCTCGTCCTGGGGCGTCCCGCGACCCAGTCTGCACCCCTCGGGCTCTTCCCATCTCCTCAGCTGCTTCCCCGTGTCTCCCCCCTGGCCTTCTTCTCCGTCTGATCCTGAGCTGCGGCCGGATGTTTACGGCCTCGGTCAGAGCCTTACCAGCAATAGCAGCAGATTCGTCCAGAGACCGAGTTCCATGTGACGGTCCTGAGAGCCACCCCACTCTCTGCCTCTGCCCCTGGACGACCTCTCGAGGCGTCCCCACGGCACATCCCTGGGGGCCTCCGGGACCGAGGCCGAGTCCGCCAGGTCCGGTGGGCTCTGCACAGCCCGAATGATTTACTTCAACATAAAGCCAGAGGACTCTACACGGTGGCTGGAGCTTGTTTACTGTGTGGAACCCCGACTACACAGTCGGGAGTAGAGAAACGACACTCTGCAGGACTCGTCTTGTCCCAGGATTCTCCCCAAGAAAGCACAGAGCCAAGTGACCATCTGAAGAAACCCTGGGATCTTCTCTGGTGAGAAGTCACCCGCTGCCTGGAGGAACCCGGCACCAGCCCCAGGAATCTGGATTCTGGAGTTGAGATGAGCTGCACTGGAGCCCTGCTCTGGTCTAACGGGCAATATTCGCATCTGTAGATACAGTCGGTAGCAGGCCTGCACTGCCCTCTCACCCCAGGCTTTCCCGAGGCAACACCCGTGCAAATCCCCAGGGGCCCACGCCCCTCTCTGGCCCTCAGCTCCCTGACAGCCTCGCCAGCAGAAGGCCCTCCAGTCAAATTTGCTGGATGGAGAAGTGGAAGAATAGCAGACCATTAGCATGTGTGGCTGTTCCCTCACTGGTCCTGCACAGTCTGATGTCCTGTGGACCACGGGCTCCACGGGGATAGGAACCACGTACTCACTTGGCATACCATCTATGGTTCACAGTGTTCTACTATAACAACAGCATCTATAATAATATATAACATTCATTGAGGGTGTCTACATACCAGAAATGCGCTAATGCCTTCCCCCCACAGCCTGTGCAGAAAGCGCTCTTATCAGCCCATTTTACACACAAAGAAACCAAGGCTCAGAGAGGGTAGGCAACGCACCCAAGGGCACCCAGCCGTACAGGGCACAGCAGGGAACTGAATCCAGAGGTGGTTCTTTCACTTCTCCCTGTGAGCAAAAGAAAGAATCCAGCAGAGAGCAAGCACGCTGCTGCCTGTGTCAGCAGGTGGCTCAAAGCTTAGCTCCACCTGGGGTGAGTGGCAGCAGCCTTGTTCCGATCCTTCTTATCGAGAGAGAGAAGTACACGGAGGGCATTTTTTTTTTTTTTTTTTTTTGCAGGATTTGTGGTTTTAGCAGCACCCGCTCATCCCGGGGCCGTGACGAGGCTTTGGACCAGACAGGACGGCGGCTCTCCCAACCCCGGTCTGGCTGTCGGTCCACAGCCGCCATCACCGGGGAGCTGGCGTCCACTGTGCTCTGCCTGGTTCCTGGGTCAACCCTCTGCAGGCGCCCAGCTGGCCTTCTTGTCAGTTCCTGCAGAGCTGGGATTTGAGATGAATGGTCTCCTCAATTTTCCAAGAAAGAAGACATCTATAATTAAATCAGAACGCAATTCTTCACTCAGCGGAAGTGAACATAGGAAGTTCTAGGCCCCTAATTTGCAACCCAAAATCACTCCAAATAAAACCAAAGAACCATCCCCGAGATATTTCAGCAGCTACCAGGGGCAGAAGGAAGAAAATGGGGAGAGTTTAGAATGAGAGAGTCCACTTTGTGCAGACAGCTTTGCAAATTTGCTGTCGTGGCTAATCTCTCTGTTAATCTTAGAAGAGGTTAGGGCATTTTCCGCGTGAACAGTAGCCTCTCCGGAGGTGAAGGCGGACAGGCCCAGCTGAGGACAGAACGACTCCTCCCGCCTCCATCCTGCAGCTGCCCATGCGCGCCTTCCGGGGAGACACCCCCAGGCAGGAGCAGGATTAGGGGTACAGCGTGTATGGAAGAAGCCACACGGAGGGTGAGGAGGCAAATCACGGAGGACTCACCAGTCAAGAACACCCAGAAAAACATGCAGAAGTGAAAGTCGCCCCCCTGTCATTTAGTCGATGAAATAACCTCACATTCGCGTGATTGGGACCCCACGTCCCAAAGAGAGGTGGCCGGGGAGTCGCGAGAGACGCTGTGAGCCCCTCCCAGAGAAGGGAGCGGTTGGTACAAACTCCTCTCTGCAGTTCAAGGTTCAAGCTCAATACTGCATCTTCTCAGGAAGAAAGATCTGCTAAGATGCCCAACACCCCCCCACCCCCGCCCCGTCACCTTGACATTCTACTGCCCCACCCACTGGGGCACTCAGTGGTCAGACTCACACTTTGTAAACTCCTGAGCTGGGCAGAAAAATTGCTGAACTGAAAGTCGGACACCTTGGGCTGTTTTCATTAAGGGAATTTGTGAAATGCATAATCAAGTAAGGTTTCATGTGTACACACAATGAACTTTTTCAGTAAGTAAGGAACAGGAAAGTACGTTCCTTTCAGACCACGGCATCCCACCATGTGGTTGGGAAGTCTGGTGACTACAGCTAATGCTCTGGCCCTGACCGTGACCTCAGTCTGAGCCGAGCAAATCGTGGAAACCTGACCCAGTTTACCAGTCCCTTAAATGGGAACCGTCAACTTCCTTGCCCACCTAGTTGAACTGGAACATACGGGAGAACACTGAAACACAGAAGTCATCCTTTAAGTTCACATTTTATCCACACTGCGCCAGACGTGGAAACGAGGTGCATAACAAAGGGAGTCGCCTAATTGTATAACAGATGCCCTTGTGTGTCGAGAGCTACTGTCACCTGGGCTGGACTGGAAAGATGAATCCCAAGTCAGCTCTGGACTGGGAGCCAGACACACAGGAGTGAGGTGTAATGGTCAGACCAAACACGGGGAAGACAGGAGGCCGACTCTCTGGGGCCTTGGTCTGTTGAGAAACCTCAGACCAGCCTTACACTGAAACAGATCTCTCGTTCATCCACAGACGGTGTCAATGAAAATAATCCATAACCAATCTATAAATGAAAATTTGGGTGAGTTTATTCTGAGCTAAAGTGTGAGGATTATAACCCGGGAGAGTCTTTCCACAAAGGAACAGAGCACTCCAAAGAAGTGGGGGTATACAGGATGGTTATATACCCTCAAAGAGGATGTTTCACATATGATTGAAATGTCCCTTTTACAATAGTCACAAGGCTGCTCTGTTGGCACAGCAATTGATGGAAACAGCAGATAGGTCTGCTGTCTCGGTGAACACAGCAGGGTGGCAGGTCTGTTGCCTCGAGCTGGGTGGTCACAGGTGAGCGCTGCAATCAGTTCCTAGCCTAAGGAAAGATGCTTAATCTTTAAGGAGATGCCAACGTTGGGAGGGGGAGGGAAGTTGCACCTTTATCTCAAAATGTCTAAGCAGATATACAATGCATGCTCAATGGCCACAGTCAGGCCCTTTTGGAAAAAAAAGTCAGGCCGAATTAGGTTTATACCAAACGGCTTCTTCATATACTCCAACATATCCTACTGCTTGCCATTTCAATTTGTCAATGGACTCGTAAGGAACTTCTGAGCCCTGGGGCACTCTGGACTTGAACATCTGGACCCATCGCCTGGCTCCACAGGCCCATGGGGCAGCCCCTCCCCACCTCCGCTCAGCTCCATGCCTCTGATCTTCCTCTGGGCCAGTCCCCAGACAGAGGGAGGGTGTGATGTCACCACCTCTTAACACCTTCTTTGGGTGAAGAAATTTAAAATGGAGACTTCTCAAGAAATAGTCTTTGTAAAATCAGCCTTAAGGTCCCAATCCAGTTTTGCTTGTCCCTCAGATGCAGTCTGTCAGAGCACAATGGCCACGCAGGCATCTGGCCTGAGAGGCCTGAGTATCAACGAGACTTCACGGGGCCGCCTCCCCACTCCAGCAGTTCAGGTTTTTGCTGCCACAGGGACCCTGTCTGAGGCCTGCAGACTCTTTGAAGGACGTTGCATCACTGTTTCATTACAGCACAGATTCGTCTGCTCTACCTCCTGCAAGAAGAGTGTAGGAAGGGCTGCTGCCAACTAATCCCACTGAACTTTCAGGCAGAAAGTTTGTTGGGCAAAGTCTCCTGCAGACGGATGCGTTGTTCATACACATCTCAGTCAACTCCCAGTGGCTGCTCCTAAACAAAAAAAGTCCGCCACGCATCACTGCTTTTAAAATAAGCAATGTGACATTTCAGATAGTGTATATTACACATTTTGCATATGCATGCACAAGTTGGGCTGTTTGCCGAAGCACAAAATGTTCCAGGAGGCCCTCACTCATGCAAACACGTGGCACCCAGCACAGACATCACCAGCCGCGTCTCACTTTGAGGGACTCAGCTTGGGGACCCTCCCGTGCATGGAGGTCTGCCCTGGGCAGGGCCAGCCAACTGGTTCCAGACATTTGGACCACACAGAGAGGTAAAATCCCAAATGAGAACCTTGGGGGACATCAAAGTCTTGCCCATTTCTAATTTTGGCCAGTAAGGACTCAAAATACAAAGGACCCTCTTTTATCATTAACATTTCAAGGGATTTAAAATTTAAAAATTCAAGGACACTCTGTTGAAAACATTTCTGCTGATCGGAATTAGAGCGTCTCTGATAAAACTCTCTCTCCCACAGAGAAGAAGCAGAAGCTCCTGGACAGAGATGCCCAACAAACGCCCGAGTCAGAGGGTCTGCTCTGTGACCCCAGACGCTACAGGATGAGTTAGCCGCAGTCAGGGACACGAGATCAGACAGTACCTAAGGTGAGCCTGATGCCAACGCACATTGTTCTGAGGTGCTTGAAACCATTTGGGCAAAAAGCATCAAATCTGGGCAAACCAACCAGCTCACCCCTCCCAGAGCCCGTGCACAGGGGCATGGCCCTAGGTTTGGAGTCCAGAAGTCAAAGACAAATTTAGAAAGGGGCAGCTCGGACCCAAGCTGGTAGTACTCTAAAATTAATGAGAAGTTGAAAGTGGCCCTGTGGTGGTCCTACATCACATGGATAGGTTCCTGTGGTGCCAGATAGGGCAGAATGTTCTAGAGTGGCGCAGTCCATTCTTAAGAATTGTCTCCACAGCTTACAGGCAAACATCCATTGGCCTCCTGGATCATCCCCACCTGTTAGACAAGAACATCTCAGGACAGGAATCTGACTACCTGTGTCCTAATCCAAGCGTCCTTTTCCCTGTCTCTATGCACGTTGGTCCCAATGAATTCTCTTGTTCTAGAACACAGAGGCTTTTAGTAGATTTAGAGATGGGTAGAAAGGATCAGTTCTGACCCCCAAACCTCCATGAAACACAAGCCTTGAGGTGCTCAGAGCTGCAGACCCAGAGCATGATGCACTGTCTGGATGTGGGTGGCCCGTGGACAGCAAGGGTTCCTAAGGGCAGACCAGCAGCCTCATCGACCTCTCATGAGGGAGAATGTGACTTTCCTTTGTGCAGCATCGAACAGTGGGTGGCCCGAAGAACAAAGTATCCTCAGAATCTTCCCCTTAAGTGCTGGCCTGGCTATAAAAGAGAGGCTTTATCAGCTTGTGCTTCCATCCTTCCTCCCCTGCAAGAGGTTATAATAATTCACAAACATGTAAACTCTCGGAAATCCAGAAGATTAGCAGTTCCTGAATCAAGCATTAGGAGGATTTGGGGCATTGACAACAGAGCATGGCTGTCACATTGCACACGTGGGTGACGTACCCATGGGGAAGCTGACTTCCTTCTAAACGAGGGCCACGTCCCATGCAGTTTGGCAGCTCATTCGATTAAACCCTTGTCCATTACCGTAGCTTTGTAATCTATTTTGAGGTCAGGAAGCGTAATGCCTGTAGCTTTGTTCTTTCTCAAGATCACTTTGGCTATTCTGGGTCTTTTGTGGTTCCATATGAATTTTAGGATTGTTTTTTCTATTTCTGTAAAAAATGCCCTTAGGGTTTTGACGGGGGTAGCACTGAGTCAGTAGATGTCTTTGGGTAGTGTGGACATTTTAACAGCATTAAGTCTTTCAATCCATGAACACAGATGTCTTTTCCTTTATTTGTTTCTCCTTTATTTTCTTTCATTAACTTTTTGTAGTTTGCATCATATAAGTCTTTTACCTCCTTGGTTAAGATAATTCCTAAGTACTTTATTCTTTTCAATGCTGTTGTAAATGGGATTGTTTTCTTAATTTCTTTTTCAGATGGTTCCTTGTTATTGTATAGAAATAAAACTGATTCTTGTATGTTGATTTTGTATCCTCAAACCTTACTCAATTCGTTTGCTAGTTCTAACAGTCCTTTTGTGGAATCTTTAGGGTTTTCTACATATAGGATCATGTTGTCTGCAAATAGAGAAAATTTTACTTCTTCATTTCCGATTTGGACTCCTTTTATTTTTTTCTTGCCTAATTGCTCCGGCTAGGTCTTCCAGTGCTGTGCTAATAGAATTGGTGGTGGACACTCTTGTCTTGTTCCTAAAAGCTTTTGATTTTTCACCATTGAGCATGATGTTAGCTATGGGCTTGTCATACATGCTCTTATTATGTTGAGGTACATTCCTTCTACACCTAGTTTGTTGATCATTTTTATCATGAAAGGATGTTACGTTTGGTCAAATGTTTTTTCTGCATCTTTTGAGATGATCATATGATTTTTATCCTTCATTTTGTTAGTGTGGTGTATCACATTGATTGATTTGCATTTGTTGAACCATCCTTGCATCCCTGGGATAAATCCCACTTGACCGTGGTGTATGATTTTTTTAATGTGCTGTCGAATTTGGTTTGCTAGTATTTTGTTGAAGATTTTTGCACCTATGTTTATCAGGGATGTTGGCCTGTGGTTTTCTTTTCTTGTAGTGTCTTTTTCTGACTTTGGTATGAAGATAACACTGGCCTCATAAAATGAGTATGGTAGTGGCATAAAGACAGACATATAGACCCATGGAACAGAATAGAGAGCCCAGAAATAAACCCTCGCATATACAATTAATTGATATATGAGGAAAAGGATAGTCTCTTCAACAAATGGTGCTGGAAAAACTGAATATCCACATGCAAGGGAATGAAATTGGACCCTTACCTTACACTATACACAAAAATCAACTCAAAATGCATTACATGCTTAAATGTAAGACCTAAAACTGTAAAACTCCTTGACCAAAACATAGGGAGAAAGTTTCTTGACATTGGTCTTAGTAATGATTTCTTGGTATGATACCAAAAACACAGGCAACATAAGCAAAAGTAAACACGTGAGACTACATCAAACTAAAAAGCTTCTGCACACCAAAGGAAACAATCGAAAGAATGAAAAGGCGACCTACGGAATGGGAGAAAATATTTGCAAACCGTATATCTGATAAGGGATTAATTCCCAAATATATAAGGAACTTCTACAACCCAATAGCAATAAAACAACCTGATTTTTAAAATAGGCAAAGGACTTAGACATTTCTCCAAATAAGACATACAAATGGTCAACAGGCACATGAAAAGATGCTCAACATCCCTAATCATCAGGGAAATGCAAACTGAAACTACAACAAGATATCACTTCACACGTGTTAGGATGGCTATTATTAAAAACACAAAACGTAAGTGTTGGTGAGAATGTGGAGAAATTGGAACCCTTGCACACTGTTGGTGGAAATGTAAAATGGTCCCGCCACTGTGGAAAAACAGATGGAGGTCCGTGAATAAATTAAAAATAGAACTACCATGTGATCCAGGACCCCACTTCTGGGTGTTTATCCAAAAGAACTGAAATCAGGATCTCAAAGAGATATCTACACCATCATGTTCATTGCAGCATTATCCACAATAGCCAAGATATGAAACAACCCAAGTGTCCATCAACAGATGAATGAAGAAAATATTGTATGAACATACAATGGACTATTATTCAGCCTTAAAAAGAAGGAAATCCCGCCATTTGCAACAACATGGATGAACCTGGAAGACATATGCTAATTGAAATAAGAAGGACAAATATTCATGATTCCACTCATACAAGGAATCTAAAATAGTCACACGCACAGAGGCAGAGAGCAGGATGCAGGTTTCCAGGGCCTGGGGGAAGGGGGCAGAAATGAAGAGCTGTTGTTCAATGGGCATAAAGTTTCAGTTATACAAGATGAATACGTTCTAGAGATCTGCTATACAACATAGTGCCTGTAGTTAACAATACTACACTGTGCATTTAAAATTTTATTAGGAGGGTACATCGCATGTTAAGTGTTCTTATCACACACACAAAAAGGACACAAGGAAACTTTGGGAAGTGATGGAAATGTCTATTCCCTTGATTGTGGTGATGGTAACATGAGTGTTTCCATGTGTCCAAACTCATCAACTGTACACAGTAAATATGTGCAGTTCTGTGTATACCTCAATAAAGCCGTTAAAAGTCTCTTGTTGGTTATAAAGTTCTATTTCCCCACGAAACTCTGATTGTTTTACATTTACAAAAAGAAATAGTTTAAGTTTTGGAAGTTTATACAAAGATGTTAGTTCTTTAATATCCCTTTAAATTAATATTACTGAGAGCTTACCACGTGCCCACCACAGTACTAAGCGCTTCACAGGTGTCATCCCCTTCAGTCCTCATCAGTAACGTGGGAGACCACCATTTACAGACAGGAAACTGAGGCCCTAGAAGATTAAGTGGTTTGCAAAAGTGTCCACAGCCGTACGTCAGAGCTGATGTGTGACCCAAACAGTCTGACTTCAGATTTCACTCTCTTATCTGCTACTCTTGAGCTGTAGGTCACTTACAAAGTGTGTCTGATGATCGTCAGAAATGGCCTCATGTTACTCCTCAGAGCCCAGCCATTTCATTCCCCAGTTTCCAAAAGCCATGATGACTGCAGGCTGCTCCTGGAGCTGAGGACACTAGACCAAGGACCAGAAATTCCTCCATGCCATCCCTAAAAGGCATTTAGAAAGGAAGGGGCTGGAGTCCAGCTCAGCCATTTCTTGATGGACACTTTAACCAGCTTAGCTTATGGGGAGTCACTAACCTCTCTGATCCCCCATCCTAGTTTCCTTACCGAGAGGATGGGGTGCATTTGGTGGGGGATGAGGCCCCCAGGAAGCACTGTCAATGTCACTACACAGACCCTAGCCGGCGTCAGCTGATGCCCACGCAGCCCACTGGTCACTCTCAGAGTAGATAGTATTGTCCAGGGGCTCCACATGCTACTTCTAGAACATTATCACCCAAGATGTGGACTCCAGAACCCTGCTTGACTCCCAGGGGCTTGTGATGTGTTTGTAACTAAGACAATATGGTGGAAGTGATGCCGTGTGCCTCCTGAGGTTAGATTGCAAAAGTGATGTCATTTCCTCTTGTTCTTCCAAACTGTTCCCTATTGAAGCCTTCATGTGCCTCTGAAACTACCACACTGAGAGGCAGCCCAACTAGCCCACACAAAGAGGCCACAGCGAGAGGCCATAGCAAGAGGCCACAAGGAGAGGCCACAGGCAGAGACCACAGGGAGAGACCACAGGGAGTGACCACAGGCAGAGACCACAGAGAGAGACCACAGGGAAAGGCCACAGTGAGAGGCCACAGGGAGAGGCCACAAGGAGAGACCCTAAGACTACACACAGGGAGAAAGAGAGGAGGCACCTGGCCAGCCCACTGCTGCTTCTACGCCCCTTCCTGGCCCCAGCTGCCATCTGCCTACAACTGCATGAGACCCCCCTCACCCATAGGAACTGAGAGACATAACAAAATGGTTGTTGATGACTTAGAACACCTACTTTGGGGGAGACATGTAACACAGCAATAGATAACGAGAGCACCGAACCATGAACCCACTCTTCATTCTAACCAGGCGGCTCACTGGAGCCCCTCCCAAGTCTCAAGCAGGCGTCCAACCAGAGTGACCAACATTGTACTGTGCTGGGGTGCTGCTCCTGGCCCAGACCTACAGCCCTGGAAACAAATTTGTGGGCCTCTGGGTTCCTTCCTTCCCAGGAGAGAAGCAGCAGAGGTCTGCCCTACCCTTGCCCTGGACTCTTCCAGACACAGCTGTTCTTGCCCTGCCCCCCAGTCCCTAATACAGGGCTCAGCACACAGCGTGTCAGTCCCGACCACAAGAGGGGTGGCACCAAGCTCTGCTGGCCCCCTGAGGGAGTCTGGGGCCCCTTCCACACGCCATCCCAGGAAACACAGGTCAGAAGGTCTTACATGGACCCACCATGCCTGTTCTGCTTCTTACTGGTCTCTCAAGAAGGCAAACTTTATCATGAAAATGGCCACCACACTGCCCTCCTTTGTGTAGAGACGAGGAAAAAGGGATGAGGGAGAAAATTACAATGGCCCAGAGGGTCTGAAGATTTCGTCTTCAGAAAGTTTATGCTAATGTCACAAACTGAGTGTCAAAATATGCCAATCTTGGTGGTAAACACAGATAATGCTTCTAAGTCCTTCCACGAGGAAGGACGGGAGCCGCCGCTCACTGTGACGCTGAGTCTGTCTGATGTCCCTCAAGGGCAGCAGGCCTTAGAGTCCAGGGACTGAGAGGGCTCTGAGGGCTGCCGCCGGGTGCTGCTGACGTGAGGGACACGTTAAGAAGCGATCCTGAGGAATTTGCTAAAACAGGCTTATTTCTACGTGGAACCAAAAGTAACTGCAGTGCGTTGCTTAATAAATTGTAACTCAGGTTCTTCTCTAGTTCATCCCAGACTCTTCCAAGCATAGTTGTGTGCTGCATAACGACGTTTCAGTCAATTACAGACCACATGTACAACGGCAGTTCCACAAGATTATAATGGAGCTGAAAATTTCCTATCACCTAGTGACGCCATAGCTGTTGTGATGTCATAGCCATTGTGACGTCATAGCGCAACACATCCCTCACGTGTCTGTGGTAATGCTGAGGAACTCCTGCTTGGCCAGTCGTATGAAGGTAGAGCTCAGATGATTATGGACAACACATAACACTTGATGATGGTAATAAACGACTGTGCTACTGGTTTATGTATTTACTATACTATAATTTTTATCATTATTTCAGAGGCTACTCTTTCTACTTATGAAGAAAAGTTTACTGTAAAATGGTATGCTGTGTTACGCCAGCAGCAGCCTCACACATACCGTGTCTCTTGATTATATCGTTTTCTCTTGTGCTTGATTTAATTTTGTGTTGTTTTGTTCATCGCGGCCCCTAAGCATTACAAAATCCACCACTAATGTTGCCAGTAGGAGGCCATGTCAAGTGATTGAACTGGAAATGAAACTGAAAGTGGTTAATGCGGCCGGCTCCATGGCCGAGTGGTTAAGTTTGCGCGCTCCGCTGCCACGGCCCAGGGTTCGGATCCTGAGCGCAGACATGGCGCCGCTCGTCAGGCCACGTTGAGGCGGCGTCCCACATCCCACAACTAGAAGGACATGCAACTAAGATATACAACTATGTACAGGGGGGTTTGGGGAGATAAAGCAGAAAAAAAAAAAAGATTGGCAACAGTTGTTAGCCCAGGTGGCAATCCTTAAAAAAAACAAAGGAAGATTGGCAACAGTTGTTAGCCCAGGTGCCAATCTTTAAAAAAACAAAAGTGGTTAAGGACTACGAAGATGGAAAATCAGTGATGGCTGTTGCTCGCCAGTCAGGTATGTCCCATTCCCCCACAGCTACGATCTTGAAGAACAAGAACAAAGTGACGGAAGTTGTTAAAGGATCTGCTTCATTGAAGGCAATGAAACTAACAAAAATTCACGAAGGGCCTGTATTAGACACGGAGGAACTTCTAATGACCTGGATTGAAGACCGGAAATGGAAGCGTATCCCTCTCAACAGCATGATGATCACGGCCAAAGCAAAAAGTTTGTTTGCAATGTTGAAAGAAAAGGCTGGATCCAACTACAATGTTGAATTTACTGCCAGCTCTGGGTGGTTTGACCTGCTCAAGGGTCGTTATTCATTACATAATGTGAAGGTGAGGGGTGGGTCTGTGAGCGCTGATGTGAAGGCAGCTGAAGAATTTTTGGAAACTCTAGATAAGCTGATTGTGGAGGAAAATTACTTGCCAGAGCAAATATTCAATATGGATGAAACTTCCCTATTCTGGAAACAGAGGCCTGAAAGGACTTTCATCCATAAGGAGGCCAAGTCAATGCCAAGTTTCAAGCCTTTTAAGGACATGTTAACAGTCTTGTTGGGGACGAGGTTAAGGGCTACAAATGGAAACCCTTTGTGATCTGGCACAGCAACAACCTCAATGCCTTCAAGCACATCAACAAGCACACACTGCCAGTGCAGAACAGGAGCAATAAGAAGTCATGGATTACCCAACTCCTCTTCCAAGATCCCCTCCTGAATTTCTGTGCCAGTGAAATGGAGAAGTACTGTTTGGAGAATAACATACCTTTCAAGATTTTGCTTATTGTCGAAAACACTCTTGGACATCCTCCTTTTATTGGTGGTCTTCATCCCAATAACAATGTTATGTCTTCCTCCAAACACCACCTGTTTGATCCCACCACTGGATCAAGGAGTTACAGCAGCTATAAGGCCTACCTGAGGAGGACCTTTGCCCAGGCTATTGCTGCAACTGAGAAAGACACTCATGCAATTCTGGAAGGAGTACAACATCTGTGACTGCATCAAGAACTTTGCTTGGCTTGGGTTGATGTCACCAAGGAGTGTATGAATGGCATCTGGAAGAAAACACTCAAGAGGCTCATCCATGACTTCAGAGGATTTGCCGAGGACGAGGAGTTTGTGAAAATCAACAAGGCTGTGGTTGAGGTGGCAGACAACTTTAATCTGGGTGAATGAGGATGACACTGAGGAGCTGCTAGAGACGTTCCCGAGGATTGACTAACGAGGAGTTGTTGGAACTGGAACGGGAATGCAGAGCTGAAGAAGAGGAGAGAGAAAGGAAACTACAGGAGAAGAAAAAGCACCCCCAAGAAAATTCACAGTGAAGGGTTTAGCAGAAGATTTGCAGACCTCAACAAGCTCCTTAAAAAGTTTGAAAACACGGACCCCAACCCAAAAGGTTTTCATTAATAGAGAGGAATGTTCATGGTGCATTATCTGCTTACAAGCAAATCTATGAGGAAAAACAGAAACAAACCAAGCAAACCACCGTGGACATATTTCTGAAAAGAGTGACACCTCCTCAGTAAGCGCCTCAGGCAGGTCCTTCAGGGGGTGTTCCAGAAGAAGCATCGTATCATAGGAGATGACGGCTCCCTGCGTGTTATTGCCCCTGAAGACCTTCCAGTGGGACAAGATGTGGAGGTGGAAGTCAGGGATACTGATGATCCTGACGCTGTGCAGGCCTAGGCTAATGTGTGTGTTTGTGTCTTAGTTTTTAACAAAAAAGTTTAAAAGGGAAAAAAATAAGTAATTTTAAAAATAGAGAAAAACTTATAGAATAAGGATATAAGGAAAGAAAATATTTTTTGTACAGTTGTACAATGTGTTTGTGTTTTAAGCTGTGTTATTATGAAAGAGTCAAAAAGTTAAAAAAATATTTAAAGTTTACAAAGTAAAAAAGTTACAGTATAATAAGCTTAATTTATTAGTGAAGAAAGAAAAGTATTTTTTGTTAATTTAGTGTAGCCTAAGCGTGCGGCGTTTATAAAGTCTACAGCAGGGTACAGTGTTGTCCTAGGGCCTCACATTCACTCACTCCTCACTCACTCGCTCACCAGAGCAACTTCCAGTCCTGCAGGCTCCATACGTGGTAAGCGCTTTATAAGGTGTAGCATTTTTTATCTTTTATATAGTATTTTTACTGTACCTTTTCTAGGTTTAGATACACAGGTACTTACCATTGTGTTACAACTGCCTACAGCATTCAGGACAATAACATGCTGCACAGGTCTGTGGCCTGGGGGCGATAGGCTCTGTCACAGAGGCCAGGTGTGTAGTGGGCTACAGCATCTAGGTTGGTGTAAGTGCACTCTGTGATGTTCGCACCACAACGACATGGCCTGATGACGCATTGCTCAGGACGTGTCCCCATCAAGGATGCGCGACTGCAGCGGTGATGGTGACCCTTTGCCATATGAGCCAACACGCAGTGTCTTGCTGATGGGAACAAGCAATGAGCACAGCTCCCACGAGGGTTACATTCCCAGACGGTGGCCTTCATTTTCAACATAATCATCTGACGTTAAAGAAAGTGACTTGAGGCTGGCCCGGTGGCGCAGCGGTTAAGTTCGCACATTCCACGTCTGCAGCCCGGGATTCATCGGTTCATATCCCAGGTACAAACATGGTACCACTTGTCAAGGCATGCTGTGGCAGGCGTCCCACATATAAAGTAGAGGAAGATGGGCACAGATGTTAGCTCAGGGCCAGTCTTCCTCAGCAAAAAGAGGAGGATTGGCAGTAGATGTTAGCTGAGGGCTAATCTTCCTCAAAAAAAGAAAAAAGAAAAGAAAGTGACTTAAAACCCTCTTCTCTGTTAAATATCATGACTATGGGTGATTTCTGGAGATGTGCTTAAAGATGGCTATTATTTCATTAACCAAGCTCCAGTTTTGTGGGGCAGGGCAAGAGCCTGACATCCTGATGCTTACGATTCTTGAGTGTGCTGACAAGCCACCATTATCACACACACAGCATATTCTGTCCTCTTTTCTCTTAAAAACAATTTCAAAAATCAGCTTCCTGCATTACAGATGGTCCGCCTCTTGTCTTTGACAAGCACTGGACCTCATCTTGGATAGAAGACCATTTAGGACACAAGAAATTGTATCATAATCCACTTCCAAATCAGCCTCCTTCTTTGAAGGTGTCTCGTTGCACTGCCTGCATTGTACTTGCCTGATTCCCTGGTTCACTTTTATTCTGTGTCTCCTCCCCTGTCTGCGTCTCCTCCACTAAGGGTGCCTCTCCTCGCCTGGGAGTTGTGTAGGCAAGCGGGGTGTCCCTCTGGGGGCTGCGCTTTCCTCCAGGCCTATGCAGACTTAATCCTCACCTCCTTCCCTCATTTATGAACCATTTCTTTCCACAGCCATGCCCAGCCCGCAGTGTCCACCTGCAGCCTCTCTCAGATCTGCCCTTGCGTTTTTATCAGGCATCCTGACCTATACCATTTTCACCTCTAAAATATGCTCCAATTTCTTAACCACTCACTTTTTCTTCTACAGAGCTGCCAAAACAATGTTCACAACAAAACTTCAGTCTGCTTCCTAATAAGGGTTTATGACAATTCAAACTTTCGGGTCTGATCTCTCTTTTAAGTAACCTCTTGCATCTCTACTACCAATTTGTTATTTCTGCTCTCTCCAAACTCAGCTAATATGCACATCTCTCTTTCACACTCGCATGTACACCCACAGTCACGTGCCCACACACTCCCTTCCCCACACCTTTCCTGTATGGTCCTGTGAACCCACAACACCCTCTTGACATCTCCCCACCTTTTCCTAGTCAAGCTCCACTCCTCACAGGAGTTGTTCCTAATCAGTCACTGACTCTAGACGTCCCACTCAGTTGGCTCATCAAAGGTCAGCATTACAAGTTCACTTTTCTGGTGCACGTCTCACTGTGGTCTGCCTGACCACCTTGACTTGCCTCTGACAGTCTAATCCCTCAAAAGAGGTTTCCTTTATCAAGTTCTTAGACATGCATTTAGAACCTGGGCTGGGAGGAGTGAGCATCCAGGGAGAAAGCTTCTCACCCCTGCAAGATCCTCTTCTTGGGGAGGCAGGACAGATATGGAAATTCAAATAATTCAACAAGTAAGCATCCATGCAGGTCAATGACACCAAGATTATTTTATTCACTTAGTATTTATGGAGCTTCTATGTGTTAGGTGCAGTTTTTAAGAACTCACCTTGACTTCATTCTATGAAAACTTAGATCTGAATCAGAGAGGGTAATTCCTCTCCTGAAAATCCAATGAACTTTTAAAGAAAGCCTCTTTAAGGAAAACTGTGACTGTCTGCCCAAATCAATGATCTGTTAATGCACATAACAGGAATGCATATAATAATCAGAAGACTGATGATCAGACTAAGAACTTCTGACAGCCGTCCTGTAATAACGAGGGCGTTGGCTTTCTCTGGAATTAGGTGGGACGACGTCGGCACTAGACTAGGTCATAAGGTCGGTGGAATAGGCGATGCCCTTCATCTCTCACCTTGAAGGCCCCAGGGTCCACCCTCTGGGCCAGGAAATAATCAGGCCTGGCTCTGTCACAGTTATTTCTGAAATAGCGGCTCGATATTTTTCAGTAGTAACTGGCATCTTTTGAAAATATTCCTGGCCTTTTGGGACTTATTCGTCATGTCCATGTGACACCTGACCTTTCGAATGGAGTGAACAAGTGTCCTGGGGCATCTAACCACCAGACCTGTGACCCTCCTCACCCTCAGCTTGGAGAGATTTGAAATTTTCTGAGTTTGCCTGATTTCCAAAGACCAAGCAAATAACAGGCTCAGCCCACCAAACATTCTAGTCACATGTGAGCAAAACAGAAAACACTGCAATGTTGTTACAACTCTTAGCAGAGGATGTGAAATTACAGCTCTCTGCACCTGCAGGTAAACAGTGTGGTAAGTGCTGATATCCTGACGGACACACTGGAGCAAGAGATGGGACACAGTCCGGCGAGAGGAGGGTGGACAGAGAACCCAACACATCTGGGAGGGGAACGGCCTCTCGCGGACGGGGAGTCTGCACTGAGTGCAGAGGCCACAGGGGAGCTCGCTGGTCTCCGGACTTTGCAGCAAAGGTGCGTGCCATAGATGGTGCAATGCTCACGCGTCTGCCACCCGCATGGAGGAATGTGAGACAGAGTCTGAACTGCTTTCAGCAAACACTGCCATCCAGGTTCTAGTCAGCCTGAGATCACGTCTCAGCTCCATCGGCTGATGTCATTTTCATTCAAGCCAAGAAACTGTTTCGGTTAACTCACACTGACTATCTTAAAGGTCATCTCCATTGGACTTTGGAAATATTGGGGAAAAAACCCTGAGGAACATCCGGCCCTGAGCTGCCTTCAATAAATCTCAGTGGTCACTGATTTCAGCTTCCAGACTTCCCTCCTCCCCCCGCATCCCGCCCCCCTCGCCCTGTGAGCTAGCTGATCCTGCGTTACAGAGCCCAGAGCACAGGCTTGCGTGTGACACCAGGTCAAAGGCAGGGGCTGTGACGGGACTTTGGAGGGAGGGCCCAGCTCTCCTCTCGCCTGGGCCCTGGGGACCTCCTTCCTGACAACATTTCACCGTCTCTAAAAATCTCTCTGGGGGCATCTGTCTGGAAAGTCTGCGCACAGGAAGCTGCCTTGCACGCAGATGTTACCGCTGACCGTTTGTTGGTCAGTGACCTGCACACTGAGTGAACAGCACCTCCTAGAACACCCAGTGCAGGCACGTCGCCGGCTGCAGACACACGGGGCCTGCCTCTCAGCGCCCGGCTGCAGGAAGAAGTCAGGTCTCCTCCACGGATGGTGTGTCCACGTGTGTGATGAGTTTTAAAGAAACACAAGATGGTAAATGGAGAATGAAGAGAAGCTAGAATAACGCACCCCCGCGCCCAGGGTGGATGGGCAAGCGGTGAGCCCTTGATCCTTCCATACGTCTGGCCAAGCACTTGTCCATCTTCCCAGGAAGACGGAGCCCTGTCACCTGAGCACCATGGAGGAGTCTCCGGGGAAACTCGCCCAGAACTGAGGCCTATGGTAAATGTGGCCATTTGCATCCATGAAAATTATCATTTATATACGCAAAGTATGTACCATCCACTGACAGTGCAATACGCTATCATTACACACCATTAAAGTTTCAAAAATAGCTGGTTTAACTAATGATCTGTTCTGATTTGGTGGCCTCTGGAGTAACACAATTCTTAAATATCACACCAAACCAACGCTGGCCGACGTAGCCTTCCATTTTTCTGAAACGGAAATTGGAATTGGTTGCTGCAAGGAAGGGGAGGCAGGGTCGGGAGACGCACCTGAGGTTGCGAAAGGGTCAGAATTCAAAAGGTCAGGTGCTGAGGTCAGGGGGCTGCAGAGGCTTCGACCGGGAAAGACTGAGGATGTCCCAGTTCAGCCACTCCCGGCACAGAGGAGGGGCCCCAGGGCCGTGTGGCCTCTTTCACAAGCTCCTCCTCTTGATGGGGTTGGGGGAGCAGCGGGGGCTGGACAGAGGAGACGGGCTCCTGGGCACGCTGCACGCTAAGAACCATGCAGGGCACGGCCATCACAAGGCCACTCAGCAAGCAAACCCCAGAGTCTGCTCTGAGGATGGAGCATTATCTGGAGAAATTACCTCTGATCATATTCCACAAATAAAGTTAGGAAGGTTGTTTGGGATCACCACAGGGAGACACCAACGGAAATGAGGGAGGGAAAGGCGTCTGTCGAGCCTCCAACTGGATGGAAGCTGCCAAACACAGGATTCAGCCCCAGCAGATGCTGGAAACCGCGTCATCAGCCGTTGCTGGCAGGCCGCCTCCCCGAGCAGACCATGACAATTCTCATTTTCCTCGCACCAAAAACCAGTCAGCTCCAAACTGGAAACACACCATTTCCAGAGGTGAAGCAGGTGTGTTTACAAGGAGAACGCGTGTCTTATTTGGATACGGTAAGAAGGGCAGTCCTTCAGAAGCAGACGGAAGAGCTAAGCCACCAAGGGAAGTGGAGTCTGTTGAGCGCCAGAATCTGCCAGGGGTGCACAAAGGACACAACGTCACATACTTCTCAGGACAGGGCTGTGCGTGGATGACCCTTTGCAGATGGAACACGCGGGGTTTGCTCAGCCTGCCTCGGGCGGCACTCGTGAGCGCTGGGCCAGGCTCCAGACCCGGCTCCTCCAGGACAGATGAGGAGGAAGTGGGCACTGGGGGCTCTGAGGTCTGGGTTTTGTTTCTTTATATGAAAGGCAGTTGAAAACCTCTAACGGACTTCTTTTTAACCTTTTACCTTTTGCACCAAGTTACCTGGTAATACTTTCAAAGGAAAGAAAAATATTTTAGCAGCTCCCTGCCATAGTCACTCCAAACCCAGTCCTATTAGGACACAAAAGATCAAGAAGGGCACAGGATGCCAGACTCCCCAGGACGATGCTGCTTCACCTACACTGGTTAGCATGTGACGTCCTGCAACACTGCAGCCTCAAGCTGCTGCAAAAGGAAAAGATGGTGAAGAGAGACCACACCTGACGGTCAGAGCCTGGCTGTCTGGGCTCACACCCACGGGGCAGTGGGAGTTTCGTCCTGGTCTCAGAGGGTCCCGCCTGAACCCTCTTCGGCTGAGGACTCTCAGCATCTGCGATACTCAAAGAGCCAGCCCTGTGGAACCCTTCCCCAAAAGACCAAACCGCGGACAGTATACTCTGTCCTTAAAGCTTGCAGATATTGGGGATTCCGTCCTGCTCCCCGTTTTCCTCACATAGTGTTTTATAGTGTCGGTCACACAGGAACACTCACAAATATCTGTAAAATTAACGATGAACAATGTGAAGGGAAATCAGAAAGCACTACCTCCAAACATCGGAAATCAAAACTAACAGGAATCCAAGTGAGACATCTGAGGTCAGCGAACTGCGATCCCCCAGGACTCGCCCTCCGGGTTCTGTTTGAAACTGTGGCTCATGGGACGCGGGGTGGAGGGAGGGTGCCTCTCCAGTACCGTCCAAACACGTGAAGAAACTGGAAACCTGTCCCAGCCAGCTCCCCTTGGGGCTGCGTCCGCAGACGGTGTTGGTGGCAAAGAGCACCACCAGGCAGAGCTGCTAGACTAGAATTTCCCAGTCATTGGCTTCCTGGCCTCCCATATGGAAGCTGGTGCGTGCGATTCCAGGCATCTCGTCAGAAATACGACGACAGCCATCACCTCACCGACTCCTCACGTGACGCCATGGGTGGGGCTAATATTTTGCCAGTTTTAAGCAAGGAGAGACGAGGTGGCCTGGCTGCCTGAGTCCAGGCAGCAGGATCCCAGAGCCTGAGCTCCCGGCACTGTGCCACTGTCCCTCGGTTCCTTCCACTTTACCTGGAACGCACGATGCCTGGACTAGATCTCAAACCCTCAGAGGCAGGCTTCGTATGGCTACACCTCACAACGTCCACACAGGGCGCCCTGGATGAACAGCGGAGGCCCATCAATAGTCGCGCATGAATGAAAGCAGGGCAGTGGTCAGAGGCAAAAGACCGCTTCACGCTAGACCAGACGTCCAAAACGTCAGCCGTCGCACTTGCTCTGAGATTCTAGCTCAAGGAAGAATTTCCTTTTCATGTTTACATTTTGACAGAATTTCAGACTGGCAAGCAGCAAGCAATTTTGACTGTGCCTTAAAATACCTGGGGAATTTGTTCTTTCCGTTATTAGCAGAAAGCGAGGTTTTAGGGCTTAAATGTTTCATGAGAACTTAGGAGGAATGTGGGGAAACAAGTACCTTGTGTTGGTCAAGGGCACACGGATGCTCTTCCCCGTAAAGAGGCTCTCGAAGGCTCCATCGGAGAGACTCACACGAGACCCACGACAGGGCCACAGCAGGCTGTCGACGGCGTAGGGAATTCTGCACACGAGACAGACGACTCCAAAGTTGCCAGATGGTATAAAAAAGCGGCAAGGGGAAATCTTTAACATTGGAGTGAGTCTTAGGAAAACCTCAAGTGTGAGTGAAATAACTGCTTTCTGACCCAATCACTCGCTCTGTGGGGCGCTTTCCTGAGCTCAAAGCAAGATGCTGAGCAGAGCGGAGCGTGGGCGCGAGTGGAGAGCACGTGAAGCAGGCAGCTCCCAACCTGGAATTTCCGTTTGGATCTCACAGTCCAGATTCTCAGCTTCCTCGTGAAGTTGCCAATCAGATTCACAAGGACTGATGTACACAAACCACACTGCCAGTGAGTGAACTGACAGAGCAGGACAGAGCACGTGTTGCATTCTCTCCATATAAGCTGACCCATGGGATCTGGGGATCAGTGGACACGCACCTAAGCTGGGAATCAGTGGATGAACGGGACGGTGGTACTGGCAGAGCCCAAACCCTCCTGAGGGACCTTGGGTCCGAGGGCAAGGCACCAAGTTAGTGCCTCGGCCCCTCCTCGGACAGCGATCCCGCTGTGGGCTTCCCCTTCCTTTCTCTTGGTTTTCATGGCTGACAAGCCCTTGTCTCTCCCTTCCCGATAGATGAGCCCTCTTTGGTTATATTCACCTTTGGTCAAGTTACAAACAAATCTTTGCCTGGGACATTAAGGTCACTAGGCACATCTTTGCTCTGATCCACACTAAGGCAGGCTTCCAGCTAATTCTCAGGGGGCTGGTAAATTCCCTCTCAAGAGAAGCCTGTCCCAGTATGATCTAATAAACATGCACTCACAAAGTCAACACTCGTGACGTATGTGCCATGGGACGTGAGTGTGCAGGAGGCTGCAGGGGCCCAGAGGAACTGCAGACGTGAGAGGGAAGTTTCCAGAGAGGGCAAGGTAAGCATGACTGTTACAAGACAAGAGGGGGCTGTCCAGATGAAGGAGGAGGGAAAGGGGTACCAGGAGCACGTTCCAGGCTGACCTCACAGCAGAAAACTTCAAGGAAGGCTGTGGAACCACAAGTAGTTCAACCTTTGGCCCATGACATCTTTGAAGGCAGAGACTGTCTTGTTCACTGCTGTTCACTGTGGAGAGCCTCACTCACAGCAGAGGCTCAAAAATGTTTGTTGAATGTTGAATGAATGGATCAGAGGAAGCATGTGGCAGATGGTAAAAAATAAAGCTATATGAATGAAATGTACATATACATACAATCAGTTCATGAAGCGACTTACTTTACATGCCAAGGAGTCTGGATTTTATGCTGAGAACCATTGGATATTTTAAGCAAGGAAAGTAACATAACCTAATGTTGCTATAGGAATCTGTAGGACCAATGAGGAGGGCTCCGACTCAGTGTCAGTGGAAATGAGTGTGAGAAGGTGGAATCAACGTGACAGCCTGGATAAGTAAGAAGTCGTCTAGGATGATTCCTGACCTTTGAGTTTGGACAGCTGGGTAGATAGTGGTGTCATTCATCACAGCCAGGAATTTCAGAGCAAGAATCCATTGGTGGAGAAGATAATGGTTTCTACTGGGCATGTTGAGTTTGAGAGATTTTAAAACATTCAATGAAATTGCCCAGCAAGCAATAGAAAATTTAGATCTGGAGCTTAGAAGAGAAAGAGAAGGGGAAGGGAGAGGAAAGGATGGTAGGATGATGGATAACAGATGGGTGGACGGATGGATGATGGATAAATGAAGGATGGATGGATGGATGATGGATGATGGATAGATGGAATAATCCTCTGGTTCCTCCCCTCCACGAAAGTCAATCACGTACATTTTTAAGCTGCCTTTTACACCAAAGCTAAGGTCTTTCCCTAATCATAATCCAAGTAATTCCTTAGAATATTATTAGCAGTCAAACAGTTTTGAACTGCCATCTTCTGAGTCTAAGCTTATTAAACCACTTAACAAAGACCATCACTCAAGTATAATTATATTTCTTCTTGAGAAAACTCAATAAACCTTGGTTGAATAAACAGCAAGATGTCATCTGTGAAGCCACGGGAGCAGTTGGCTGGCAAATAGAAAAATGTTAAACATGGCCCTAAATTCTGAATAACCTGCTTTACACCTCTTGGAGGGAAAGCCAAGTTACCAGAGCACAAAATTTTGAGCAGAGGGTCCCCAAATGCTGCAAGAGCTTTTCCAATTGCATACTCATTAGGAACACTTAATTAAACTTGCAACATTAAATTTTAATTAGAGGAGCACATTAGAGTTTCAGCTGCCTGGGCATCCGTGTGGACATGTCCCTGAGTAGTTACAATTCAGGCTTCATTTAGAGGACACACATGACCTGAGTGCTACCTTAACGAACAGGACGGGGCAGAACGGGCTGAGAGTGGCGCTGGCTCACAGGGAGCCGAGAACTTTCTGTGTCTGGCTGGAACCACTTCTGCTTGGGCCCTGGGAGCAGTTCCTGGTGCGACGAGCCCTTCAGAGTTTTCTGAACAAAACTGTCTTCTCTTTGGGGCTGATCGCTGTGCTCATGCCTTCTACCTCCAACATTAGCATCTTCATGAAATCGAGTTAAAATTGCTACCAAGAGCTACCTTCAGTGGAAAATACGTCACAGAAGATGCCCAGGCAGCCCAGAGCAGGTGTGGATGGGGAAATGCTGCTGGTCATCCTGACCAGTGACCCTGTGTCTTCCCAGGGGGATGCAGAGATGAGGTCGGCAGAAGCTGAAGGCACATTGTCTGTTCCAGAGCCCGAACCCCAGGAAGACCTGGCGATCTGACCCTTGCAGCTGGCTGGGCCCATGTGCTCTGAGGGGGGTGTGGGTCAGTTGTGTGGTCTGCCTGCAGCACCAATGCTTAAGAGACAAGCTCTGAATGAGGAAACCAGCTCTCCCTTGAGGGTCAGCCTCCATCCTCTCTCAGTTCCTTCCATAGGTGTGGTGGTGATAGTTTAGAGAATGAGGCCATGCAACCTCAGGGGCCCGATGTGGGGGGACCCTGGTCCATGCATGTCAGTACCTTTTATTTGAAAAGATTCTCCACACAGACTTCCTCCCAGCATTATCTGAAATAAATACTATTGAGCATCTCTCAAGTGCCAGATCCTGTGTCAGGCATGTAGGATGTCTACAAACAGACAAACTAACAAGAGGATCTTCATCCTTGAAGACTTTGCCTCGACTTCAGGGCCTGCCTCACGCCCCTTGGAAGGATGGCACTGCAATTTTTTTCACTCTCTGCTTACCGCTGGACCCTTAGATTCTACCTTACTTTTTATCAGAATAAACAAGACAGCCATCAGCATCTTGGTGTGGAGGAACTCTGGAACCAGAAATTAGCCTGCAGCCAGGGCAGCTGAGAGCCGATAGACAGCTGGTGCGGTGGGACACAGGGCTCGGGATGGCCTCCGGTGCTGACGGGGGCCGAGCATCAGTTACCCACAGTCCCACTTCAGTGTCCTCATGGGAAAAATCTGCAAGTTAGACCAAATCTCCAAACGCTCTCTCGAGCTGACACTCTGTGTCAGGCTCTGCAACACCCTTCAGGATTCCTCCACGAAGTCTGGAGTGATGGTTTTGGAAAGGGTTTTAGTGATGGGCTATATTCAGCCTCAGATCTGCCAAATTTTCCAGAGACCTTCCTTGATGAAACCTCATGAGCCAGTCAGCCAACCCAGAATATCCATGTGTGGACTCTGCAGACAGCTCACCCGTGTGACCCTGGGGCTGTCTGTGGGTCACCCTTCAGGTCTAGATGGGTCTCGGGGAGCAAGAGGAGCTCCAGATACTCACCAAGGAGGCCACCTGGGCTGTGCAAGCACTGAACCAGCCTCTTCCCTCACCACCCCGAGCACATGCTCACGACTCCTCCCTGGACCCTGGGCCCCCAGGGCACGGCCAGCGCAGCCAGTGCCATGAGGGCGCTAAATACTGTCAAGTAATCATTGCAAACATCCTAAGGGTGTCGGGCCGGGAGGGGCTGCGAACGGGGAAGAGAGGTGTCACTCAGTCTGCAGGTTTTCCAGAGGAGAGTTACCCTCCCGAACAAGCACGGTCCAGAATCTCCTCCCCCAGCAGTTTCCACCAGGACTGGGGTGTGCCCATCCTGCCTCCACTTACAGAAAGCTCGAGGACCTCCAATCTGATCACAGCATCTCGGTTAAGTGTCCCCTGCGGCTCCTGTCCTCAACGGGGGTACCAGCCCCCTCAGCTTTGTACATCGGCCTCCTCAGTCTGGCCCCCACCCGCCTCTCACTGCCCACGCAGCCCCTCAGAGCCCCTTCACATTCCAGGTGTGGTCCCAGCTCCCTTCACCTGACAAACCCTCATCCCCACCTGCCGCCAAGGTCCTACCTCTAGGAGCACCTCCTTGACGCTGAGACAAAACCTACACAGCACCTCTATGCACCCCACACCCTGGCCTGGCTTCCCGACTGGCCCTGCGGTCCTGTCTGCATTTCTCGTAAGTCTGTCACCTTCCTGTGGTTACAAGCTCTTGAGGGGGAAATCCAGAGATGTGGATGCAAATACCCAGTATCACGGCCTGTACTCAGGACAGGCATTACAGGAGAAGCTCAGAAGCAGAAGGTGAGACAGATATGCCCAGGGTCCCCGTGCTCCTGTCACCCCCAGGGAGGGTGCAGAGCCCAAACAGCCTCCAACACGTGGGGAGTAGGGTCGGGCTTGGGCATCACAGCCTGAGGTCTGAGGCAGCAATTCAGGGAGTCACCTGGAAGCCCCGGTCACCCTGAGGGAAATCGGGCTAACGCTTCTGAGGCCTGCGGCGTCAGAGCCGTCTAATAGGACACGCGGCTCACCTCTCCACAGGTTTCATTTTGTGTCTGCGGGCCTGGCACACTGCGGTCATTAAAACTCTGTGCTTAAAGAAAGGACAGTGTGTCCAATGACCAGGTCCAGGGGGCCCCTTGGCCCCATAGGAATGGTCCTGGTTGAGTCTGTCCCAAATGTGAACACCACAGTCGGCTTCCAGGGGCCCAGTCAAGCGCCCTGGTCCTCTTCAGCAGCCCCCAGGCTGCCACCACCAGAGGCTGGGCGCACAGGCTTCAATGCCCTTGCCAGGCCAGAATCTGAGCTCCAAGCACACAGATGCCACAGGGTTTGGGGGACCCTGTCAGCTCACAGGCGCTCCTTTTTGGGCTCATTTATTTCCCTATTTTGGTGTCTTTTCTCATGTTTTCTCTTAGAACTGGGATGAGGATTCTGGAAGGAAGTTCTTGGCAAAATACTCACGTGAGGTTTCCACTTGAATTCACACAACCCTCTGCAGCGTCACCCAGGGCGACATCCAGATAAGAACGTCAGAAACAAATGGGCTAACTAAAAAGTCTTTTCTGTTGTTGGGCTACAGCCCCTTTTAGAGGAATAATGCAAGGTTTGGTCTAAGAGAGCCACGAAGTTGATCCCAGGGTCAGAGGCAGGACGAGGCACTTGCGAGTTGTTTCAGGTAATGAAAGCCCCTGGCAGAGAACACATCGGCAAGACCCTCCTGGTGACCGAGGGGAAAGCGTGTGCTGGCCTCTGTGTTCTTTTCATTGATGAAAGAAGGCAGAGCGAGCAGCAGAGAAATCAAGGGAACCCTAAGATCCAAGTGGCTGGAGAGAAGTCGTCCCAGAACTCCGGTCATAAGTGAACGTCACAGGATCTTCAAGAACAAAGGAGACTGAGCAGGGGTCTCTGAATCGCCATCTCAAGCTCCCTTCTCCGCCTCTGCCCAGCTGCTGGTGGTTCCCTGCGGTGTGTTTAACAAGCTGTTGAGAGGGACGGACGTGAAATAGGAACCAGCCTGCATTGTCGCCCCTGCACACGAGCACCCTGATGGTGGGAGTGGGGGCCAGAACTCCCCTGAGAGAGCTGGTGGCAGGAAGCCAGGCGGGCAGCAGGCCTCGGGGGCAGAGGAGAGGGCAGCTTCTCACATGTGAGCATCTCGGGGACGTTTGTCTCTGGGGAATCTCATGGGAAGTTGTCCCCGTCGACCTGCTGGAGCAGGAAGAAGAGGTCTGTGCAGCCGGTGCTGAGGCAGGCCGGAGAATGTGCGCTTTTGCAGACACCCCTGCTTCAGGTCTGGAAACCCCACCCGAGGCGGATTAGGGCCCTCAGCCTGCAAGCTTGATTTTCCCAAGGATTCCAGGGGCCACTTGACCTTCCCAGTTCCCACCTGCTCTCTGGCTTTCTTTGCCAGGCCATCGTCCTGAGAGCATGTCCAAATGTCCATGCCTTTGCTCACGCTGCATAGCTCTTGAGTAAACAGCTGCCATTTTGATGGATATCATCTGTCCTTATTGCTGTGGGTTTTTCCTGGCTTCTGGCAAATATTTACCGGATTTATCAACTAGAAGATACAGTTGTCATTTATGACACCATTATTCTGCCATCACGTGGGTCTGGCCTCTGAAAGGTAACCTCTGTATATCCCAGGATTTCTCACCGGGCTTGAACATTTCACTCCAGGATAATACTGGGCCTGGGAACGTGAAAGCCAGCGATTTCACTGAGCTTTATTTAACCTTCTGTTATAAAAAGAAAAATAAATTTTCCATCATTTTAAAAGATGAATTCAAGTTAATGAACCTAGAAACATTGATTAAGCCATCAAATGGGGACATGCTTTACCCTTACCGGTAACTATGACCAGAAATAATAGCAGCATTTGGTTAGTTAGTGCCCAGCTCTAAAAAGAATCGTTGGACCATAAAAATAAACCTTCAGTAATATATGAGGAACTCCTGTAACTCAACATCAAAAACCAACAACCCAGTTCAAAAATGGGCAAAGGACTTGAATACACGTTTCTCCAAAGAAGATACACAAATGGCCAATAAGCACATGATAAAATTCTCAGCATCTGTAATCATTAGGGAAATTCGAATCAAAACCACGATGAGATGCCCCCTCACACCCATCGATGGTTCTTATCCAAAAACCAGAAAACAAGTGTTTATGGGGATGTGGAGAAATTGGATTTCTCGTGCATTGTTGGGGGAAATGTAAAATGGTGCAGCCGCTGTGGAAAACAGCTTGGAGGGTCCTCAAAAAATTAAAAGTAGAATTACCATATGACCCAGCAGTTCCACTTCTGGGTATACACACAAAAGAATTGAAAGAAGGATCTCAGAGAGATATTTGTACACTCATTTTCATGGCAGCATTATGCACAATAGGTAAAATGTGGAAGCAACAAAGTGTCCCTCAACAGATGAGTGGATAAGCAAAATGTGGTCCATCTGTACACACAATGGAATATCATTCAGCCTTGAAAAGGATGGAAATTCTGACCCAAACTATGACATGGATGAGCCTTGAATACATCATGTTCAGTGAAAAAAGCCGGTCACAAAATGACAAATACTGTGTGATTCCACTTATATGACAGACACAGAAAGCAGGATGGTGGGTGCCAGGAGCTGGGTAGGGGGGTGGGCAGTTAGTGTTTAATGGGGACAGAGCTTCCGTTTGGGAAGGTGAAAAAGTTCTGGAGATGGTGGTGGTGATAGCTGCACAACAGTGCAAAGGTGCTTAACGCCACAGACCTGTGCACTTAGAAGTGCCTAAGATGGTAAATTTCACGTTATGTATTTTACCACAGTAGAAAAGAGCCTTTGAGACCAGCTCAGGGGGTGGGGGTGCCTGTTGGAGACAGACAGGAGGGAGGCCGTCCTGAAGACAGGGCCAGCCCCGTTGCCTCCAGATGGAAACCAGCCGGGGGTGAGGCCCCAAAGAGCGCGAAGACAGGCTCGTCCTCCATTAGACCGCTCCTCTCCACCTGACTTTCTCCACTTCCTCCGTGTCTGCATTTCTAACCTGAGAGTCGTGGGGGCTGCAGGCGTCTGGAGCAGGCACCCGAGAGCGGGGCAGGACAGGTGTGACCCGACCATCACGTGCCAGCATCTCTGCGGCCCCACCATCACCCACTGCGGGCCCCTCAGCTTCTGCCTTGGTTCTTCCGGCCGTGGACACGTTGTGAAAAATGAAGCAGATTAACTGAGCATCATAAAAAGAAATATAACATTCACAGTTGGGCAGAGTCTGCATTTTAAAATGTCAGATAGAACCTAATAAATCTACTAACTTAACACGAGCCAAACAAAAGTCCAAAGGCGTTCCACTCCTACCCAGGGAATGGACAGAATGAACCTAGAGGACATCTGGGAGATAAATACATGAAAACAGAGAAACTTTCCAGTCTGAAGTAGACGAAAGAGATGGAGAATGAAACGCCTCACCCCACCCTCTCCTAAGTGACCCCTCCATTCACCCCTTCTCAAATCCCCCAGCTGAGGGTGCCACCTGTGCTGCTGGGACCTGACCTATTAAACAATGTTACACGTTCACATACTGTTCGCATTTTATAAACAAATCACCGGGGGCAGAATTACACACATTAGTAAAGAGTTTGAGGAGAGAAATTAGGAAAAATTCCTACCCTCGACATACCCTCCACATTCGCTGCAGCTGACTCGCCTCCTCGACTCTGACCCTCACTGCCATAAAGACCCAGGACCAGGGATGCAGATGCACCCGGGGCCACAGTAACTGCTGAGAGACTTGCTCGAGCCACTCTCTGCCCTCTGCTCTCTGTGCTGCTTCAGCCCGGACGATTGGGGCACCGGGGTCAGAGGACGTGGGAACCAAATGGGCTGAAACGAGAGGGGTGAAGAGGTGGGGTTGGTGCTTTCCCACGCACCCAAATGCCAGCTGCCCCTTCCCATCCCCATCCTGCCACTGGGCCCAACGCCCAGCATCTTCTCCAATTTCCACAGAATTACCACTCACGTAAAGCCATTGTGAGCAGCACGCAAGTTACTGGCAATTCCGTAGGCGAGCTGGAAGTGGGGGTTATTTTGCACAGAGATGGAAGTGGCTGGAACTATTCAAAAACCTGTGAATCTTTTGACACAGGAAGAGCTTTGGGCCCAGTGACCTGGTGTGGAGCGAAAACAGGGGAGGTTCGTCCCTCCGTCACCCACCACCAGCCTCCCAGCTTTGGGGTCAGGCCTTTGTGGAGCACTGAGTTCTCCTGACATGCGGCGCAAGCGCTCCTGACGCCTACGGAGGGCAGAGAGCTGACAGAGAGGAGCCCCCAGTGGGGTGGGGTGCATGGGGGGGTGGCCAGGCCCCCAGGGGATTGGGAAGAACAGGAAGTCCCCAGCTGTGTAGACCTGAGACATTTGGGTTAGACCAACGTAAGCCGTGGCAATAATGTGTTAGGCAGAAAAACCAAGAGCCAGGAAAAAAAGTTTCGTTCCCAAAATAAACTTCTTTGTTTCCTCTCAAAGACTAAGACATGCAAGGGCCTGTAAATGACCCAAAGGAGCGTCAGCGGACGGCGCAGCCTCAGGCTCAGGACATACGGCCCAGCCCAGGACAGCTCCCGGTCACTCAGACTCATGTGAGGGGAACGCACATTCCCATCACAGAGAGCCTTCCAACACTCAGACTCCATTCTGTGTCACTTTCGAGGGTTCTTCAGACTTGCACAGCCAAGTTTTGCATTTCCAACTAAGCTAAGTTTTAAAGGACACAGACGTGAAAAGACATTTATGATAAGGAGATCAGATGCCTTTGCAAAGAGCATAGCTGGTGCCAAGCCACCATGACCGTCGGGAGAACAGCACTAACTGAGGGACAGGCAGCCCTGCAGCGCAGCACAGCCCAGCCACGCTCTGAGACCAGAAGCTCCACTCGCAAAGGGCAGCATTCATTCTGCGGGTGACGGGTGGCTGACAAACGACATTGCATTTTTAGCTGTTTCTAAGACCCATTCTCTGAAAACAGAATTGTAACTGCAAGGTGGTCTGTGCTTTTGCGTGTTGTTGGTCTAATCGTGTGTCCACCATGAGTCTGGCTGTCACTCAGCAGATGCTGGCTGGGAAGCTGTGTGTGCAGATGCCATCCCAGTGCTGGTCATCAGTGACAAAGCCCCAGGCTCGCCGCCCTGTCAGTGCTCGCTGCCCATGAGGGGGAGTGGGATGCTAAACAGTGAACTGCACCTGAAATCACGAGTCGCGGTGATGCTGGGGTGCAGAGCGGAGGTCGAGAGCGAACAGGATGGAAGCCAGAGGGAGCCTCTCGGAGGAGGTGTCGAGCTGAGAGGTAAAGGAGGCAAACGAACCAGCCACGCAAACAAAGGTGTGTGCACACGTGCACATGTAAATGTGTGTGCATGTGTGTTTCTGTGCCCGTGTGTATGTATGTGAATGTGAGTTTGCATGAATGTGTGCGCATACATGAGAGTGTGTGCACATGGGCATTTGTGTGTATGCATGTA